>NW_017099724.1:206414-218770 GCF_001412225.1 Nicrophorus vespilloides
TTTTTGGTGCTACTTGCGCTGTTTGCGCATGAAACCAGTATTAATTACAATATGGAAATGCCCGATGCGTGAACGATAATTAATTTTACTACCGAAATGATAACCGATGCACAAATACTAATAAATAATCACTTAATTTCGATAAATTATTTATTACCAAATAAATTGGGCTTTAATTAATGCACGTATATATAATTCAGGGTTATATAAATCTTCTTCAGATGGAAAAGCGAATATTGTTGCAAAACAGATGATAAAGTTTTATGATTTTTTTTTTCATTACACCGACGGAACGGTGTGCGATGCTATGATTAATGAAAAGCCAGGTCAGCTGCGAACTCAGTGGAAGGAGGCTGAGTTTCCATTTTTTTTCCTTCTTTCTCCTACGGCTAAGATTGCGGTGGAAATCTTTTTAGGTATTCCAAACGTGCTGCGCTTTTTCTTTTTTTTTTCTACTTTTCCCTCTCGCTTTCTTTCTTCTTCGACCCTCGTTTTTATTTTATGTTTCTTCCAAAACGTTCCCTATCTCGGTCTTAGTGCATGTCTTCATCTTTTTTTTTATTAATATTTTCGCGGCGAACGAAATATGGAACAATTATGATCGCATTAATCTCAACTTGCCTTTTAGTCGAACAAGTAGTGCCTTTTGTTGAGAGGACAACCGAAGCTCGGGTTAATAATAAATCTCAGTGTAGTCGCGAAATAGCACCCCCCTCAACCTTGCTAACTTTCCACTCGAGTCAAAACTCTAAATAACAAGCCCCAACTTTCCAAACAATAAAATACCAACCTCGCCGGCTGCGATCAGAAAAGAACTCTTCCGGACGACAGTTTCTTAGAATAATCGCATTTTCCTCAGTGAGAAATCATTGTTGTTGTTCTTGTTCAATCCATGATTTATATTCATTTTAAAAAAAACTATAGTTTACAAACTCAATCCAAGTATTTCCTTAATTATTATAATAACGTTATAATAAGTATAATTTTAATTCAATCTTTTATTTCAAATTTAACGTCAATATTTACCAAAAAAAAAATATGATATAAACTTATAATTAAATAAATTTGTTGTTTTTGTTCAATCCGTGATTTATATTCATTTTATAAAAAAAGAACTATAATTTACAAACTCAATAAAATTGCATTATCAAGTATTTCCTTAATTTTTATAATAATATTTACTAAAAAAAATGATATAAACTTATAATTAAATAAATTGGAACAATGAAAACTGAAGACTCAGTATTTAATTCGGTAATAAAAGTTTTATAGTGATTCTGAATATGCATATAAACCCGTGTATATAGTAGATGTGGGGAAGTGGGAGAGCGCGAGCGAACTTCTGGGAAACTGTAAAATTAGTTAAGCAATTTAGGTCGTCCCCTAATTTAAATAATAAACTAAAATTGGTTGAAGCAATTACGAACTTAATTGCAGCCCTTTTTTTTGTCCGATACACACCGATATTGCACACACATATTCGCTGCGAGCTTGCAAAGACTGTATAGTTTGTATCAATATTAAACGTGATCCGTTTGAAATTATTCAAAAGGGCTTGAAGCACTGTCGGACTGTGGGAGCTCGAAGCGAGAATGCAATAAACTCTTGTTAACCTTAATTCGTCGGCTGCACTGTGTGTGTGTATGTGTCTGTGTGCATTCCTACAGAATTTGTAATTATGCTCTACAGGTTATGCTACTCATCAACTAAGTAGTTTATTAAATCGCACGAAGGCAGCAATTTAATTAGCAATTAATGGATTAGCTACATAATTTCCTATTTTACTCGAATATTTCACAATTCTCCTGGTGGGATTGCGAGCATCGCAGATAACATTGTTGCACACACAGCGTTATCCTTCCATATTTATGCAGTAATCTCGTAAAATACAGATTGTGTAACACAACAGAACAATGCCAATAACGTTAATGGAATTTGGACGTCCTCAAAGTGTAGTCATTTCACAACATGTTTATTGCTGTATGAATAAAAACTTTAATTCTCAAACAAGTTTGTTTCCAAATATGAATTAAAAACAAAAACTCCTTATTTCTCCTCATTAATAGCGACATACATTTTATTGTAATTTTATGAAATTTGTTTAAAATACAATATTTGCATATAATTTAAAATAATTTCTTAATAACTAAATTTAAATAATGATATTTATTATTTGTTTCAGGTTGCTAGTTTTACCATCTGCGAACTATAGATATTCCCTAAAAGTGATTCGGTGTTTCGTGCAGTGAAGTGATTTGTTACAAATCTACAAAACAGATAACAGTTAACCAACAATAATTGAATCATTTTAATCTGTAAGTATTCATTTATTATTGCTCTTTACCATATTTTAATGACTAGTTTAAGTTCCATTTTATCGTAACTTTTATCATTTTCATAATAGATTGAATATAAATGTGTAATTTAATCTTCATTTTATATTCTAAAAGTTTATGTTGATATAATGCTCAACTACGCTCGAGTTAAATGAAGTGTAACTTCGGAAAAGAAAAATAAACCGTTACAAAAGGTACGCAAAATCAATTCATGCATATAGAAAAGTTTTTTTTTCCCTTAGTTACGCAAATTCAATTAAACTTTTACGAAGAAGAAAAAAATGTACCAGCTTTGTTTAATCACGTTCGTCTTCATGCGATAACATACACATTTTACACAATCAAATATTAAATTTGTTAAAAACTGAAAAATTCGTGTAATTTTTATTTCATCAATTTCATGTTTATGAAATTGTTTAGTTTTTTTATGATTATTGTTATAACTCTTGAATAATACTAATTTTAATAAGTAGTAAATATATGCAGGAATCAATTTAATGTTAGATGTGAAAAAATGGATTTATAGAGTAGATTAAAGTGAAGACTATTTAAGTATTTTTATTAGTTCTAGATATATTGATTTGTAATAAAAATAATACTTCCAACTATGAAAGGGCTTCAATTTCATTTAGAACTCTGACGCAAAAAAAAAGCTCGCAGATATATTTGCTGCTGTATATATATATGAAAAAAAAGAAGATATGTTTGTGGAGGATTGTGTAGGTATAGGTAGATTTGATTGAGTTTTAGTGAAACGTATATAAAAGAGTCCTCATAAAAGCATTATAAAATCCATATAAAAAAGTTGTCGTGCAGAATATAGTCCCATTCAATTTATAGGGATTTTAGTTCCATTATAAAACTTTTTCTTTTTTTTCTTGTTGTACTCCATCGAGGTATTTGATATATACATATACATATTTTTTTTTTCATAAGTGATTTCACGGTGCGCGTTTATTATTCATGACATTTCATTCAGTAATCGCACATTGTTCACTGAATACGTGTCCATGAAAATTAAAAGCGAAGCGCACGTGGGGTTGCACAAATCAGGCATTGAAATGGCCGTCCGTATTTTAACGTGAACATCACCCCCCTTTTTTTTTATCCTAGGCTGGCAAGTATAAAACAATAGGGGCCGATCTCTTTATTGGATGCTAGTTGTTTTTTTGATTTGCATCGAAATCGATTTGTTGCCAGAGATTGAGTCCAATTTTTTTTTTGTTATTTGTTCATCTCTATATGTGTTTTTTTTTCTTCTTTTTCTCTCGCCTGGCCTTTCGTGTCTGCTCCGGTTCTTCTTCCTTTCCGCTTGCGGATATTTTCGACAGTGGAACATTAATATACGACAGGCGCGGGGTTACGTAAGGCGGCGGAGCAATGATAAATCCTTCCTCCTTCTCCTGCGAATGGAATCGTTCGAGTCCTGCGAAGTGAACACCTGCAGAATATAACATGCCTAATTCAGTTACATTAGCGCAAGAAATATATCGGCCCTTTTGTAACCCGCGCGCCCTATATTCATCCGCATCCGAATTGGGTTACGCGATGAGCGAGCTCCCCTTTATGTACAAATTCTTCTTTTCGTTTTTCCTTCTACAGTCGCTTCCCCTTTCCTACGCGTGCAGACTAATGATCTTGTTGAAGTCAAAGACGGATGCACCAAAAAAAAAGGGGTGTGGATGTAAAGAAACTGAGGAATTTCGTTCGTGAAATCTGCACCTAATGGCGGATAATTCACTGGAAAGTACCGAATGTCGGTGGAACACGAGAAACTACAAGAGGTGCGATCCCCTCGTTAAATGCCACTTCCCGCTGTAATTAGGGACAGGGTGTTTTATTTCGCAAGAGTATAAAACGCGTTTTCTGTTGTGCCGTCCATTACAACACGAAAAATAAAGGGGGGGAAAGGTGCAAATAACGGAGGCGCTGCGAATTTTTATGGCCAATTAAATTTTTGTTAATCATTCCTGGCTAGCATCCATTACGTCCCCGTGGCCATAACGTACACTTTACCGTAACCGAATCCTCGGCGTGGCAATAGATTTAAATTTTCGAAATTGGCGCGCGCGTTCGCGATATCAAGATGAATGGGCGAGGAGAGCGGCGACGTCCGCAACCTAGGCCATCCTAGGATTCCTCATGCCTCGGGATAATTTAAGAACACTGCGAGCGAGACCACGTCCTCATCGCAAACTTTCCACTTTTAATTAATTCTGTTTGATGCCGAGAACTGAGCAAACAGGCTTCCGGTACTCTTAATGAATAAACACACTCATTATTCTCGACGCGCCTTCCCCTTCCCATCCATTCTCCCCTTTTGTTACACTATGAATATCGGATAATGGCCAGGAATTGATAACATACCATATATATTTTTCATTAAAGTTTTAAATGAATTCACCGAAATATCAATTAGTCGTGGAATTCGCAGCTCAGTAAACGCGATTAATTATAGGGCCAAGGCTCCAATTTACATTACGGCATGTTTACCGTTCCATTATTTAGGTGACTTGCTAATTACGTTCTGTTTTATCGTTCTCCTTTTTTTTTTCCATTTTCGGAAATTACCTTTATTAAAATATTGACGGATTCATTACTGTTTCGTGGAAGTTGTTTGAAACTCGAGGCTGCTTGGAAACGTGACGTGGGGTTTGTTAAATTATTTTAATTGAGAGCGCCATTCAAAGACTATT
Source organism: Nicrophorus vespilloides (assembly GCF_001412225.1). Lineage (NCBI taxonomy): Eukaryota > Metazoa > Arthropoda > Insecta > Coleoptera > Silphidae > Nicrophorus > Nicrophorus vespilloides. The sequence goes on from NW_017099724.1 coordinate 211,447, forward strand.
AAAACAAGTGGAGACTGGTGAAAGCTTTTAACTCAAAATACGCAACAATAACGTTATATTCTCGCGCCAGCCAAGAATAGAACAAGCGAAAAGCATTTATTAACTAGTACTTAGTAATTAGCGCAGCCATTAAAGTACTTTAACTCAAGCTTACAAGTTTTCACGAACTTTCATTAATATTTTTGTTTATAAATAAAAATTATATTATTAATTTCTTTACTTTCGTATGAAAAATGGAAGTTACTCTTACCAATTTTACAAGATAAGTGACGTCAATAATAGAAAAGCGTCATAAGTTCTTAATTTTTTTTTAAATTTAAGAAATATATTCAACCAGTAAACAAAAGACTGACAAGAAAAGCAATTAGTTCACAAAAAATATTATTACAGAATCCAACAAATTTTCTTGACTTTTTTTTGTAATACACAAGTTAATTGAAAATTATGTTTACATTACTTTAAATGAAGTTTGTTTAAACATGTAATTACGATTTTGTATATTTTAGAACTAAAAACGAAAAGTTGAGAAACGCTTGTTGCGGTTTGACACGTTGCCAACTTGATATAAATAGAGGTTATTATTTGTTACAATGAACTTGAACTATTGCAATCGCCAAATGAACATACATATTTTATAACATTGATTAAGATTGTAGTTCTTACAAATTGAAACCTTCCAATCAATTTTATATTTTAAAACTTTACTTTATACTAATATTTTTTTTTAATTTTACATACTACTACGCCTTTACAAGCCATCTACATTTAATTAACTTAAAAGGTAATCTCTGTACAAACTCTATACAGAGGATGCTTCCATTGTTACGAAGACAATGGTGCGGTGTATTATCGAATCATATTTCGATATTCTGTTATGTAAGGTTTCATTGATAACATGTGCAGAAACACGAAAATCTTTTTAATACAACTATAATGATATTTCTTATAATTAAAATAACTTGTACCAAAAAAAATATGAAATTTATGTCGAATATAAGAGAAATTTATTTTCTGTAAATGTTTGTAATCTTCTTTTGTAAAGGGATAAAATTGATGGAATAAGATTATTTGTGTATTTTTTTTTAATAAATATTGTTTGGAGTGTTCGTGGTTATTCGAGTAAGACAAATTCGTAGGAACGTGTGTGTGTGTAGGGGTATGTGTGTTTGGCGTTGAAGGGTGATCTCAGCTTGTATTTATACGGAGATGAGAAATGCGTCTCAATTACGTTTCGACGGGGATTAGTGTTTGGAATTTCTTGTCGGCAGATTAATAAAGACATAAAACGGATCATTGAATTTATTTTTCTCGTCGGACGAGATTAAGTTGAGCAGATCAATCACGAGCGGATGGACATAAATTGTCGTGTCACGTTTATGACAAAAAGCATAAAGGGCGGAAAGAGGTTGAGGGAGGATGGCCGCCTCTGATGGGTGGGGAGGTGGATGGATGGGAGGAGGATGGCGCGTGCAGAAGATGGGACGCGATTCCAGTCGTCGTCCGATGTCGCCATAATTTATTTCCATCACGCGCAAAACCCCCCACGCTGCTGGCCGACGACTCCCGCGCCAAAGAAAACCCTGTCTTTCAGATGGGGTTTCCCTCTTCTCCCTTTTATATTCACACCATTCTTTATTCGTTTTTGTTTGCCTCTATTTCGCAACCATTTTTTATTCTTACACTCCCTATACATTTTTTTTGTATGCATCGTGTCTTTATTTCAAGTGGAAAATAGATATCAACAAGTTATTTCAAATTTATAAATCTAATTAAGTGGATAGTATTCTCACTAATTATTATTAATCTGATTTGTAATGTGTATTATTTCACTTAATGCAGCGTTTTCCAAACTGTGAGGCGTTCACTAGTCTAAGGGGAGGCGCGAATATTAGTAGCAGTGAGCAATTTTCCAAATATCTGCTAAAGTATAGATACATTCCTGTGCTCTTATCCATATTGCTGTAATACGCGTTCAAAGTTGAAAAATTGAAATTAGAACGTTCGACGAAGCAGTGTTTTCACATTTTATTGATTTACTCGAAAACTATAATAGATAGAATGAATCCAATATATTCATATGAAAGCTGAATGTTTGGGAAATCCAGCAAGTATAGATACATTTCTGTGCTCTTATCCATTTGCTGTAATACGCGTTTCAAAGTTGAATTGGGAATCCAGCAAGTATAGATACATTCCTGTGCTCTTATCCATATTGCTGTAATACGCGTTCAAAGTTATGAGGGGGTGGGGAGGCGCCAAATGATTACATACTTTTGAGGGAGGCGTAGTAACATCAAGTTTGGAAACCACTGACTTAATGTATGTACTAGATACTTGATGTTGAAAGTTGTCTAAAGTTGCGCAACATGTGTCGTGAATAATATTTGGTTGGCCAACCGGTGCACTTTATCATCAAAACAAATTACACTCAAGTGAAAGACAAAGACAATTCACTAGAGACACAAGTCTCAAAATAGTTTGTTTCGAAATTTTCAAACCATTATAATCCGGACTAATCGAAGCCGCACTGCTTTACTTTGTGTAAACACTTTAGTTTTTCATTATGTAAATAGTTTTACTATTGAACATTTGTATTTAGATAAACATTAGTCATGATTTTTAATGAGTTTCTTCAAAACTTTTAATATTTCTTACACAAATTTATGTAATAAAAACATTACTTTTCATTAACATGAACAATTTAAACTAAAACCAAATTATTAGTTTTACATGAAACCAATTACAATATAAATTGGTAGAGAAAAGAAAAATATAAAATATGATCTCATTTAGAATGAAACAGTGTTAAATAATTTATTTTTTTGTCAAAATTATTATTATAGATGTTTTATAGGCTTTGATTGTGAAATGTGCATGCATTTTGGAGAATGTTTCTATAATATTTTTTTATAAAATTGCATAACTATACGTAAATCCATTTATTTTACAAAATCAACATATTTTAAACAAACAATTAAAATATGTTATTTACATATTATGTGTATATTAATAGTACGTTATTTACAATGTATATATACTGTATTGATTCAAAGCTTTAGTAAATTTACATAATGCATCGGATGTGTGTGTAAAATATATCATTATGGTATTCCTATTGTGTAAAATGTGCAACGGATGTGATCACTTAAATGCGGAGCTTCTGTATTACGGTCGACCGTGTAAATTTCGCTGAATTAGTGATTCGCAGTTAATTAATAAATAGCGAATAGTTGAAATATTCTCATCCTCTCGCCCGTCCCTCATAAACCATGGAACTATATTATCTTCGAACGGATCTAATTCATTATCGAGCGCAATACCAAATTGTTAATTGAATGCGCCACGGCCAGACGCATAGAATATGGACTATTTGGGTTTATTAAATGCCAGCCAGCCAACTAGATTGTTGATAAATTAACAATCGCTCAAAAGGATTCGCGCAATATTATTTTCATGAAAGACAGAGAGGGGTGGGTTTCGGTTGGGCCCGGACGCTCGAATACCCGGAAATAGACAATGGCAGGAAATCCTATGCAAAACCGCTTTCAGTCATTTTCAGAGCAGATTTTACGAAAATTCCCAAGCTTTCAAATTAATTAATCTGCGAGGGGATAAAAATTGAACGCAACCAACAACAACCAAAAAAAAAAACTCAATCTTCCTCTTTTAACCAAAATACCCACCGGATATTTACGCTTCAAAGATTTAGTTCGTAATAGAAAATAATTGTATGAAGCTTCAACATAAAGATAATAACTGAAAGTACTTATGAATTTAGACGCACTGCAGTTATTGAAAAATCTATTTTACATCTACAACTTATAAGTTTTGATTACTACTTCTGTATATACTGATGTAAATCAAAATAAAAGTAAAATTGATTCTGACGCTTGAAAAATGAATGTTAAGTATATAATGTGGATAATTTTGGAATTCGCGTGTTATCTAGGAATTGCTATGTAATTGCCTCCATGTGTTTGCGTTTTGATTTATGGGACGTGCGAAAGGAGCAGAAGGAGACCGAACATCTGGACGCAATTTATTTCGGAAGATAAATAATACCTAATTACGTTGACAACTTCCACATTGTCTACAAGTATTCGAAATAAAGCTGCTATTTGAATACATCAAAATTATTTAGTTTTATTTATTCAGATAAAGTATATTTATCATCAGTTTTATAAGTAGACTTGTATTCAATCTGTGAAAAAGCTTGGTCAGATTAGAGATTTGTATTACTTCATACTCCAACTAAATTTAAAAATTCATGGTACAATTAGAAGAATACAGCTAAATATATTTAAAGGTATGTAATAAGAAGTCAGATATTCTAACCTACTAATTAAGTCACTTACAACTCGCATATCTCTCATTATAATAGACACTAACACTAATCGTGTAGCATATGATAACTTATCCTAATTTCACTTATTCTACTACAGCTCAGTATAGATGTTTAACTTATACAAGCTTAGGAAATCCGTTGAAATAACCGGATTATAAACTTGAGTTAATAATGTATATTACAATTGAAATCATATAGTTTTTTATAGCTGGATTATTCACTAATTAAAAGTACTAATTATAGTAATTAATAAAACTGAAGCATTTTCTTGAATTGTTTAAGTTCCTAAAAAATCTACGAAACTAACCGAAACATGTGTTAGCTTCTAGTATTCTCAATTCAATAGCTTAACACTAATTATAGTCAGACTGTAGTCAATAGCGTTTTTATGTATATATTCAATAAATAATGTTTATTATTAATACTCAGTAACTCTTTAAAAAGTTTTTTTTTATAAGACTGTTATAATAAACTTTACTATTATTAATAATAACAATATTTATTGCATTAATTATTACAGAATTACATAAATAATTTTCAGATAAGAAAAACATATTTTGAACGTTCAATTACATAAATAATTTTGAGATAAGAAAAAAACATATTTTCAACGTTCAAAAGAATAATAAATATTGAAGTATTTTTAACTTCTCCTATAAATAAAACAGATTGAATTCTTGATGGTCGAGTTAAAAGCAAAATGGATACGCAAAACCAAACACTAATTTAGATGGACCGTGGTGTCGCATTAGTTTACGACCGCCGCGTCGAAACGTCCCGGACGTGACGATGCGTTTCCGGTCTGTTTTTTTATTTTTGAATATTTCACGTTCGAGACGATGCGTAGTTTATGCAGAAGTGCGAGGGCGTCGTTGGTTTTTGCGGGTCGGAGGCGGCACGGTTACATCCACGCAACTGAATTGCGACGTAAAATCTTGATGACGTCAACTTTTACAACTGGCAACAATTCGATTTCAATATTCTATGAAGGCAAGGCTTCTTCACTCTCAATTACAGTTTGCGGTCCCAACAAAAGGGAATTTAATATAGATTGCTTCATTCCTGATACAATAATATCATGTTTTTTTTATAGAGTCGTTATGTCAACAAGAATAAAAACAACTACAAATAAAATTTTATTATTATATCCATATTAATGGCTTTCTTGAATCGATTGGATGTAATTTGTACAAATTTTCATTCAAAGAATTTAATAAAATCTGATTTAATTATTGAATTACTATTTTGTTGTTTGCATGATTTCTTCAATCTTATAAGCTATTTTGAGCACATCTTGCAACAATATTTGTCTTGGTTACTTTCAAATAAGATTAATAATGACTTTACAAATTAATAGTTGTTTTCTTACAAAACTTGCGAGTTTTCACGTAACTGCCATTAAAGTTTCATAAACTTAATTCCAAGCGAACATTACATATATTTTATAAGACAATCTCCACAACAATTCAGCAATCCAAATATAGATAAATTTAAATTTATAGTAATGCTTTTAGCATATTTAATAATAGCAATCTTTACTGCATCGTATAAGTTAACAGATTTTCAGACATGTGAAAAGTATTATATTTCATTAGCATTAATAAACCGATAGCAGGAACACATGTACTTTTAATTATATTTTATAACTTCATATCACAATATTTCCTAGACGTATTTACATATTTCTCTTTTTAATGTGAAACCGCGTATGATTTATTTTATTGTGGTATATACCGGGGAAAAAAGGCAAAACAGGATGGATACAGTTTTATATAAAGGTGAGCGCATTTTTCATTTTACTATATACATGATATGAAATCTGAAGCACAAAGCCAAGTTATGAATATGTATTAAAAGTTTTCAGTTTAATATCGGAGAGAAGAGAAGATTTTTTTTTAATTAAAATTGTTTTCCTGCGACGACCAGCGGATATATAAAACAACAAAGTCAACTTTAACATTTTCTTTGTTGTTATTAGTATTTTATATGTCATATTTTTGATCAACTTATAAATATAAACATTATATATACTCATGTTATTGATATTACAATTAATTAATTAAAGTGAAATAGGTCAGAGAATTGTGTAATACATATAGAGGATATAATAAATAATATTTATTCAATTAAGAAAGTTCTTGGAAAGGATTGATGGCAACGATTCTTTGATATATCACGCACGTAATGTATAAATAGGCCGGTTAACAATGCGTGTTGGAATAATGGAGCCTCGCTGCCCTGTCATGTTCGTGAATTGAAATAATAAACAAGAAACTTGTTCGCGCATTTTAAATCTCCCGCCCGCTTCCATTTCGGCCCGTTGTTTCTTCTTCAAGTTCCACCGCCGCCGCAAACAATATTTTGTTCACTTTTGCCACATGTACGTTACGTAATGCACAGGGTTAAAAATAGTTGATTGATTAAAGTTGCCGCTTTCGTAGTAGCTAACCCTTGCCTGTCAACTGTACGCATAAAACAGGATATTTATATTAAAAGGGGTAAAAGTTGGTTCGCAAAATGTATAGAAACATGTTCTGAACTCTTGCAACCGCTTTTACACCAATTAAATTCTTACAAACATACATTTTTAATATTATTTTATTTACTAGATCAGGGGTCGGTAAACTTTTGATATAATAGAGACAAACCCTCATAACAATTTAAAATATTTGCGTGAGCTATAAATATTTGTTTTAACAAACTTTTTAAAACAATCTTGTCCACCTGAAAATGTATTTTTCTTTAAATTATTGTTTATCATTAATCATCTTTATTAGTCATAATCTATTCACATCAGAGCCCCAAAGAGCCGTAGTTGGCCGACCCTTTGTATCAGACAATAGAGTTCAAGAAGAAATAATTATGTAACCCTTTTTTACATAAGAAATATCATACGTCGTAGAAATCTACAAATCATCTAAATTTGAAACATTTACAAAGCATACCTTTTATCCATAACTATATCAACTATATCAACTA
>NW_017099725.1:0-21212 GCF_001412225.1 Nicrophorus vespilloides
GCGTTCTAATTGAACACCTGCGTGAAAACTTGCGTTATAATTGAACACCTGCGTGAATACCTGCATTTCAATTAAACAATTGTGTGAATACTTGCGTTTTCATTGAACACCTGTGTCTTAATTTAATATCTGTGTGAACACCTGCATTCTAATTGAACACCTGCGTGAAAACTTGCGTCAAAATTGAACACAACATCTGCGTGAACACCTGCGTTTTAATTGAACACTTGCGAAACACATCATCAAGTCATGAAATTAAATCTAATTATTTATGATTTATTATTAAAATAACTTATGTTTAATCAAAACTTCAGTTGATTGGTAAAACCGGTTAACTTTTAACGGTTAATGGTAAATTAAATAAATAGGAGCAAAATGACCATGTTCATGAACTATAAGAATTTGCTAATGAATGAAATACATAATATAATATACCACTTTTATATAACAAATAGTTGATTTTATTTTAATTAATTCAATTTAAATCACATAATAAACAGAAGGAATAAACTTGGTCGAGAGAAGCAAAAGATAATAATATCTCATGAATACCAGTAACAATCAAAAGGCGCAGCCTGGAAATCTCTTTATAAGTAAGGAACTGAGATTAACTTTTGATAGCATCGACTAGACTCTCGCTTTTTTTTGTGTGAATGTGTGTGTGTGTAGTTGAAATAGGTTTGAGAAAGGAACTCGGTGATTTACACCAACGGCGATATACAGTCTTGATACTGCGAAAAACTTATTTGATTTTATCTTCAACCGAACCGCTTTTCTCGCGGCCCCAATTTTTTTTTTCCCTTCTTCCCTTAAAACTCGCCTTTTTCTTATATTAAAAATCATTGTCGCATTTAAATAATCGCAGTAAATTCTAATATTCAGATGCCATCGTAATTTCATTTTTGTGGATGAGAAAATGAACTGTCTTGGAAGAAAGTTTTCTTTTATTTTTGAATGAAGTTGTATCAAATATATGAGATTCTCGAATTGTAGAGAGTGTTATTAAGAGAGAGTTTGGTCTTTAAGTATTTCTCTGCACGTTCATCCTTCATCAAGACTAAAGTCTGTCAGGACTACAGGCTAATTAAAATTAATGAACGTGCGGCGGTGCGCGTGTGTTTGCATTCAACGTCGCATCAGAAACGCGAAGTTTAGATCGGAAGTTATCAGAGATTAAGTCGGACGGCTGAGCTCCACCGCGTACGTATATATCAATTCCGTTAAGGTACGTTGCGGTAATTTACGGCAAGATAACATTAATATAAGTGATTTGTTGTTTACTCGCCTACACATCGTTTGCGACTCATATACATACATTGTCTAATATAGCATGCATTTAAACAGATGATTAATATGGGATATGCTCTTCATCTTTGAAGGAGAATACACTGATACGAGTATGTTGAGATGAAGGGAGATAAAGCAATGTTGAGATATGATAGGTTAGACTGAAAATTATTGACTAATTAATTCCAACACACGTTCTACATCCCAACATGATTTATCATCAAATTTAACAAAATTACTTTACACTTTTACTTGGTATTAATTATTATTGGACGGACGCGTTTATAATTATTTCCACTTCACTATTATTAAATAATATATTTTCAAACATATTTATATTAATTAACATTTACACACTTTAAATTTTACTAATTAAAGCATTTAATAATTTCAATAACAAATATATTATTTAATAATTATAATTTATGTGTTTAATTAATAATAAAATTCATTATATTACATAAATAACATATTAATTAATATATACTCTAGTTTTCAAAAGAAATTAAAAATAATTCTTTATTAAACGAAATTATATTTAATGTCTTCACAAATCATCAATTTTCTTCATAAGTATATATGAATTAGCATGCAAATTAAAGCTAAATGTTTGGACTTTCCAACATGACATCTGTCCTATAACTTGTGTTCAAATTAAAAAAAAATCCATTGAAATCGTAAAGAAATATAATCTATTGGAAATCTTGTGTCTTGACAAATCATCAATTTTCACCACAAAAATATATGATACAATTATGAATTAGCATGCAAATTAAAGCTAAATGTTCGGACTTTCCAACATGATATCTGTTATATTTGTAACTCATGCTGATTTCCTATAATTTGCTTTCAAATTAAAAAAAAAAATCCCATTGAAATTGTAAAGAAATATGATTCATTAGAAATCTTGTGTCTTCACAAATCATCAATTTTCACCACAACTATATATGATACAATTATGAATTAACATGCAAATTAAAGCTAAATGTTTGGAATTTCCAACATGATATCTGTCATATATGTAACTATTGTTGATTTCCTATAATTTGCGTTCAAATTTATAAAAAAAAAAATCCCATTGAAATCGTAAAGAAATATAATCTATTAGAAATCTTGTGTCTTCACAAATCATCAATTTTCTCCACAACTATATATGATACAATTATGAATTAGAATGCAAATTAAAGCTAAATGTTTGGACTTTCCAACATGACATCTGTCATATTTGTAACTATTTCTTATTTCCTATAACTTGTGTTCAAATCAAATTTTAAAAAAAATCCCATTGAAATCGTAAAGAAATATATTCTATCATCAATTTTCTCCACAACTATATATGATACAATTATGAATTAGCATGCAAATTTAAGCTAAATGTTTGGACTTTCCAACATGACATCTGTCATATTTGTAACTCTTGCTGATTTTCTATAACTTGTGTTCAAATTAAAAAAAAATGGAAATGCCATTGAAATCGTAAAGAAATATATTCTATTAGAAATCTTGTGTCTTCACAAATCATCAATTTTCTCCACAACTATATATGATACAATTATGAATTAGCATGCGAATTAAAGTTAAATGTTTGAACTTTCCAACATGATATCTGTCATATTTGTAACTATTGCTGATTTCCTATAAATTGTGATCAAATTAAATAAATTGGAAATCCCATTGAAATCGTAAAGAAATCTTAGAGATCTCATGGGTCTTCACAAATCATCAGTTTTCTTAATAACTATACACGACACACTTATGAATGAGGAAACAAATTAAAGCTAAATTTTCGAATTGCTAATGTCACGCAATGGTAATTTACTGTGTATTGTGCACTTTTCAAGTTATATTTGAATATATTTTCTTAAACATTCTGTTAATAAAATTAATTTTAATTAGATTTTTATATATAAGATCAAGAGAAATGTACAACACAGTGAGTCTAACCTTTATAAATAAAACTATCCGATTTGGTAAATCTGTTGAGTTTTTTATGTTGACATAAATATAAACTGAAGCAAAATAAAGCCTTGCTTGAAGTATCACGATAAGAATCATAAGAACCAAGTTTAGCATAGATAAAAATGGAGATACACGAGTTATCATTATTATACGTATAAAGTATATACGCATAGTGTACAGCGAGGCCCCGGGGTTACGGTATATGCGTGGTAACAGTTTCCTGTAAATCATGTTCCCTTCCGACCGGGAATCGCGGTTTTATGGTATTGACTAACGCAAATTTGATATTTATACGTCAATTATGGATGCCGTCGGAATATTGAAAAGTTTCCAGCATAATTATCTTTTGGAAGAGGGGAAACATTGACGGCATAAATTATTCTCATCGATTGCTTCTGTGGTATTTGACACTCGATGGATGGGGGAAGAGTGAATGATTTGGGTGCGAGTTTGAAGAGAGACCGTATGTACAATCACACACTGCAAAATGCCGAGAGGCATCATCATCATCATCAATGTTGCTGTTTGCATGACAATTTTATAGCGGAATCAAAATTCCAAATGCTTATTCAGCAATTAAATCCTCGATACTCGAACGCATTCTGTAAACATGTTTGCAAATTGTACAAACATCAATAGCACCTATCTAAAACTACTTATATTATACACAATGCGCGAATGCGTATTGCTTCATTACGCAACAATGGATGGTGGATGAAAATTGGAATTAATTTCATGTATTTCGAGTACCGTGCATATGCAGTTTATGCGTAAATAGGTGTTTCCCATCAAGTTTACATAATATCGAAAAGCTCGTGCGCGCAGATGTTTTCAATGAAGCCATAGAGGCGTGATTTTAATCGGAAAGGATTTATTTAACGAGGAAACGTGTTCCGCAACGCTATTTTATTGGATTAATTATAAAACGTTCTCTATGTTTGTGTGTGTATATTGCATGCGTAAGGTATGGTCTGTGCACACCGAACGGTGGTAAATAGAATGTTCGCGTGAGATTTGGGAATCGCAAACAATTTTCGTTATTCCTGTTCCTGTTGTTGCTACTAGCTATTATTAAAACACAATTGTGAATTCGCATTATGTTATGTGTTCTTTTCAACTTAATAGTTTTCACCTTCGGCTACTAAAGTTTTCCATGTATAATTCGTATAATTATTTTCAATATATATTTTTTCTTATTTACGTACAAATTATTATACAATTCGATATTTAAAGAAAATTACCCAAAACGCATTACAGATTCAATTAGTCCGCATTCACTATAATCCGGTTTGAAAATTTTACAATAAATTAAATTTTAATTGATCAAAATAAATTCTAGAAAATTAGTACACTTTATACAGTCAAGTCCTCTTTCATAGTCCTCGATTAGTGCGGTTTTAAACAGTCCAAGATATCTGCACTATACGAGGTATTGCATTATATAAGCATTATTTACTTATTAATTGCCCGATATAGTTGATATAGTTGATATAGTTGATATAGTTGATATAGTTGATATAGTTGATATAGTTGATATAGTTGATATAGTTGATATAGTTTATCAAGTTTATAAAGTTGATGTGGTTGATGGAATTGGTGTAGTTAATGTAATTGATATAGTTTGATATAGTTTGATATAGTTTGATATAGTTTGATATAGTTTGATATAGTTTGATATAGTTTGATATAGTGTTGATATAGTTGATATAGTTTATAGTTTATTGATGTGGTTGACGAAATTGGTGTAGTTGATGTAATTGATATACCAATTATTGCAACAATTACAAAAAAATAACTTTTAATTACAATTTAAATTACAATTGGAATTGCGTCCATTCGAAAGAGTAGTCTGCTGCTATGCGATTACGTAATATCTGTGCAAATAGTGTCTTCCGAACGCGCAGAAAAACACTTTGTACATGGGGCACGGAACAAAGGAACTTGTTATTTAGTTCCACAAAGCGAAACTGCCATCAAATTGAAACCTTTCATCTTTTCTTTCAGCACATCTTAAAACCGAGCTTCAAAAATCAACTTTACACTTGAAACTTGAGTCTATCCAACTTTAAAATAAATCTTCTTAAACCTACAAATAATTACAAAAATACTGATTAAATTATGTAACAAAAAAAGATAAACATTTAATGCATTCTTGTATTTTATTAATTATTTTCATTCCATATGAAAATGCAAATAATTTTAAGTATGTTTCAATTATTAATTTAGAGATAGTTAATTTTTATATTTTAAGATTTTTTTAGTTTCTCCTGGTCCATATTTTACTAAGATTTAGTCGAGATTCATAAAATGAACTAAACAGAATAAAATTGAATAAAAAAAAGTATGAATAATGGACGGTTTAGTAATATATGATGTAGTTTATACCATGAATTACATGAGTAATCAATCACGATTTGGTTCGGATGGATGAACGAACAAGGAAGACTATTTAAATCCTAATTTTGTATCGATTTCTAAGGACAGTCAAATTGTAATTTTGTCTTCGTTTGTGAAAAGGGGAGAAGCCACCTGCGACACCAACCCCACACCCTTCCTTTAAGAATTATACTAATCAATTCAAGACGGAATTTATTGTTACTCCGGCGAAATTAAGGTAAAATGGAAAAGAAAACAGAAACGGGAGATTAAGGATATAAATGAGACTTCTTCTTTGGACGGAAAAGTCCTTGAAACCTGCTCTTCCTCCTCCTCTTTCTCCATCTACGAGCGGTTTCGAAATTAAATTAATAGTCAGCAGACCCATTCCGAATTCCTCGGTCAGGACTATGGGTAAATGCTGTACAAAGGCAATCGCCTCGTCCATATATCGAATTCCAGCTATAATTCACTGTTATGTAACGCACCTGCGTTTATTGGAGGTATTACAACGCAATACAGATGAAGGAAGCAGGCTCACATTTCTAGGAACCGAATTAACATTGATTTGCAACAATTACGAGAATTGTTTGGGTCAAATTCAATCCCATTATTTTAATAAATAATTTGGTTTATTTTATAGTTGACGTGTTAAATTAATTGATTTATACACTAAATAAGCACACAAACTTATTGATTTTTAAATTAAATTTGTTTCAGTTTTCATTAATTTATAACCATAGTTATATAAAACTCTATCCATTTTTGGATCTAATTTTGTTTTAAAGATAATTTAAAAAAAACCTTATAAATAATTGAAATATGTTTAATTTTAAGTAATTTGTAATTGAAACAAACTTTACATAACCTCAATTAAGCTAACCTAATTTCATTGTTTGTATATTATGAAAAATACCAATATAGTTTAAAAATAATCCGTTGCGGACGAGCGGCGGATATATCCGTAATTGTATTCAAAATCACATTGATGTTATTTTTATAATTAACTGTTAGAAATAAAATAATTTGTATCTTCTTATTACTACTTAAATATACTAAGTGAAGGGATAAAAGATTTAGTTAGACTGTATTTCTATTAGAATTATATTAGTGGAAGTGATGATATTACCTCGAGAGGAATCATGAAGAATGTGACGACGAGATCGGCGATGGCCAGATGCCTGATCATCAAGCTTATCCGGGACTTCCGGTGTCTGGACCGGAAGAGGCTGATGAAAACTGTGAGATTGCCGGCGGCTGCTACGAGGAACAGCGCGCAATACACGATCACCACCTTCATCGAATGATCACTGAACGACGGATAGCTCACAGAAGTGTCGTTCTTTTTCGAATCTAACGTCTCGTTGAGCACCAGCGGCGGATCAGTCCAATTCCTGGATAGAATCTCCTCCAGTTCCATGCTCGGACAGGATCATCCACTCACGCACTCACTTAACTTCATCTTTTTTTTCTTTTATCTCCTCCGTTCGATTCCTTTCCTGAAACTGAAAACGCAATATTTTCTATAATGTGAACGTTTTTTTTTACAAATTATGAATGTGATTGAACAGACAACAATTGCAGCAAATGCGCGTTCATATGCAAATGTCTGTGGGTGAATTCGTGCTGTTATTGACCAATTTTCAATGGCTTCTATTATGAACAAAAGCTGTATGAAACAGAATAATACATCATTAATTTTAATAAAACGTCCCAATGCGTTCAAACCTATTCGTATGTACATTAAAGCGTAGTTTCATATATAAAATGTGATATGGATAATTAAACTTTTCAAGTAAAACGTCTCATTATTCAATATTCTTTAAAAGTTAGCTTTCTATGTGCATTTTTTTTAAATTTATTTTCATGCAAGCTTTTGTAACATTATTAATTAATTCTAGCAACCAGTAAAATTATGTTCATAAAAAAAATCTATTCACATAATAAAATAATTTATTATAACAGTTACAAAAAGTAGATAAAAATAAATATCAACGCTATTTGAGGCGTTGCGGGTAATCGAAAATATCCCGGACTAATTGAAACCAGATTACGTCAGGATTTTATTGCGTTAAAACGTAGTTTAATATACAAAAATTTTATAGTAATAAAAAAATATTAAATAAACATATTGAAAAATGAGTCTTAACTTTTCAATATTCTTTAAAGTCGTTTTTTTCGTGTGCATTTTTCCATGCAAGCTTTTGAAAAAGTAGATAAAAATCAACATTACTGCCTCGCACAGTGCGGTTAATCGATTTGACCAATATCCAGGACTCTTTGAAACCGGACTAATTGATTGAATTTGATATTGATTTTTATTTTGCTCAATAAAAAAATTGCTTCTTTTAATCCGGACTGATCAAGCCCGCACTATGTGAGATATTTCTGTATTTATACAACAAAAAAAACGTTTCTAGGAGTTAAGACCTTGCGCCTTTAAAATATTAATAATTTATTAGAAACGAAGGATAAAAACATTTGTCTGAAGTAAATATATACACTTAGGATCAGTTTTACGACATATTTAGTTTCCATAAAAACAAAGCGGTGAAATATGTGTATGTTCCACGATAAATGACATTTTTATATGACAAATAAAAAAACATATTTTATATTTAATTTCTTTCATTTTCAGATAATTAACAAAATTTATATTAAAAAAAAAATGGATATTTGTTCAAAATTTTTGATTAGAATTTTTCAAAAACATACTATAGTGAATTCGTATTAATCTAAGCCGCACTATTCGAGGTTTCTTGTTCTCCTAAATTATCCCATGTGCATGAATTACCACAGTTTACTTCTTCATTAGGAAATAACGCAGTCCTTTTTGTCCATTAATAAGAGTATATTGTTCATCAACTTATTTTCTACTTACTCACTTATCCCCTTTCATGCTACACGCTTCACAATGCATCCGTAATGTATGGCAATTTAATTACAAAATTTATATTAAAAAACGGATATTTATTCAAAATTTTTGATTAGAACTTTTTACAAACATACTATAGTGAATTCGTATTGATTTAAGCCGCACTATTCGTGGTATTACTGTATTTCTCTCTTGTTCTCCTAAATTATCCCATGTGCATGAATCACCACAGTTAACTTCTTCATTAGGAAGCAACGCAGTCCTTTTTGTCCATTCATAAGAGTATATTGTTCACCAACTTATTTTCTACTTACTTCGTTATCCCATTTCATGCTACACGCTTCACAATGCATCCATAATGCATGGCAATTTAATTACATAATTTATATTAAAAAATGAATAATTATTCCAAATTTTTGATTAGAACTTTTTAAAAACATATTATAGTGAATTCGTATTGATCTAAATCGCACTATTCGAGGTATTGCTGCATTTCTTTCTTATTCTCCTAAATTATCACATGTGCATGAATTACCACAATTTACTTCTTCGTTAAGAAGCAACGCAATCCTTTTGTCAATTCATAAGAGTATATTGTTCATCAACTTATTTTCTACTTATTTACTTATCCCATTTCATGCTACACGCTTCACACGCAATTTAATTACATAATTTATATATGGCAATTTAATTACATAATTTATATTAAAAACTGAATATTTATTCCAAATTTTTTATTAGAACTTTTTAAAAACATACTATAGTGAATTAGTATTGATCTAAGCCGCACTATTCGAGGTATTACTGTATTTCTTTTTTGATCTCCTAAATTATCCCATGTGCATGAATCACCACAGTTTACTTCTTCATTAGGAAGCAACGCAGTATTTTTTTTTTGAAGAGTATATTGTTCATCAACTCATTTTCTACTCATCTCCTTTCACGCTTACACAATGCATCCGTAATCTATGGCACTTGTTAGTTTCCTGCGGTATTACGTATCCTGCAGATGATTTATTTGCGTGCAAAACCTCAACTTACACAAACGTAAATCAACAGACTATAATATTCTTTCAACTAGTCAGCGTTCAAAAAGAATTTTAAATCCTTAATTACATCAGCAAAGACCTCTATAATTTCTTATTTCTCAAAATCAATCAATAATTTTACAAGTAAACGCAATCAAATTACTTCTTCCATACTCTATAATTGCTTAGTTCCTAAAAATCAATTAATAAAGTTACAACTAAACTTGCTTTTTTCCTATTTTTTTTTTTTTGTCTCAATGTAGTAATTTCAACATTTCATTTATTTATAAATCGCCTGAATATTTCTTTGTTTTTTCTTCAATTTCAGATTATAATTATTCAAAAATTATACAATATAATTCATTTTTTTATCTCTTTTCATTCATTAACTAATGTAAACGCATTTATTATTCTTTTTCAATTAAAAAAGAACGTTAATTGATTCATTGATGTGTTTGATTCCATGAAAACTTATAGGGAAAAAAAGTTTCTGCGTTGGCGTTCTTTAAATTGGATTGTTTGCGAATCGTGTGGAACTGAAATATTGAAGTCCGTTTTTCGTGTAGGAGTAATGGAATTATGGATATTAATGAAACACGTGGACGTATGGAAAATTGTCGTATTTCATGAGATCACGTGTAATTTAGTAACTTGCATTATACATTGTTACGAGAATTCAATCTCACAATTGTTATTACATGCGTGACATTTTACTTGAGTAATTAAAAGGTAACGAATATTAAGTAATAAATGTGAAAGTATCATGAAAATACAGATGTAATACTGTGAAAATAACGTCCTTTCATCTTACTTCGTGTACGTTTTTTTATGTAATATGTATGAAAAAGATATTTTACCAATTAATTAGATGATCTTTAATTATTATATACATAATTATTAATATACATTTATAATATAAAGAAATTTACAAAAAAAAAATAGCGATAATCTTTTCAAAAAAATTATCTATTTCTCATATTTCTGTTTAATGTGTACATAGACTAATAAATAATTTTGTTTTATTAAAAATTTAGAATTTCTTTTATTGTAAAAGACAAAAACAAACAAAATATTGTTTGTAGTAAATAAATTGTAATGAAATAATTGAGTTTACATTATTTTATAAAAAAAAATATGTAAAAATCAATACTTTTCAAATAAATTAAAATAATAATTAACTTAAAAAAATACAAAATTATAAATATTCTTTGCTCATTCAAACTAAGACTTAATTAAAAAGGTTTTTCATTCATATAACTTATGATCTTTATAAACTAATTTGTATTAAAGCTTTGAAATAATAATACTAATTTTTCAAACATGAATCAGTCCTTTGTGGCATAAAGTTGAACATTAATTATAAAATAAATAAAAGTACCCAGAAAATAAGCTTCATTAAACATTAAGCCGAAAATTACGTAATGCGTATCACGCACACATGTATCCACATAATTAAAAACTTTCTGCGACAAATTCTCAATGGAATCACGAGAGTTCAAATTTATTTTCATGTAAACAAACTCGTTTAAAAATAAATCATTTTTATCGTATTACAACATTTTTTTTTTGTTTTATTAGACAATTTGGAAATGGAAACATGTGTTGTTTGATTGAAACTTGCAATTCGATAAATTGTTTACACTCGATGCATTTGTAAACCTGGATCGGAAAGAAAATGTAAATTGCATTTCGCTGTTTTCCTTGAAATAATAGGACTTCGAGGAAAACAAATGTACGAGTGTGTGTGTGTACGAAGCGAGGGATGAATGGAGTTGGGATTTGCTCTTTTTTCACTGTAGAGTGCGAAGAGAAGTGAATGAACAAAAAAAAATCGTTTGGTCGTATGTAAAGGCTGCTTGATTTATATGTTTTAATAAAAGTAGACAATGCTGATGGCTACTGAAGGGGAAGAACATGATTTATTCTTTTTTTTCTAAGGAAGGAGTCCTTTTATGTACACGTTTTAAATCATAAATCGGTTTATATCGTTTTGTGAGTCAAAGACTTTTATGTATCGAAAATACGTAGTTTCCTTCTTCAAAACAACTTTTCTTTTTCAGAGACATTATATAGATTGATTTATACTCTATAGTTTACTAGATATTAAAAATAAAAGAGTACTTTGGGAAATAAAAATATTGTCATTTCTTGTTTTTCACAACCATCTTTTAACACTTGAAAATTGAATTGAATGTTGATTTGTTTAATTCCTTTTTAACTCATTTTATTGTTGACTTTCTAGTGCACTTTTTAGAAGAAACAAAGAATTCAAGGCGAGAGGTACTTATTTTTTTATACACTCTATAAAAACATAAGTACCACAAAATGACCCTTATAATGTAAATACGTTCTTGAAATATCATAATTATTTGGAAATTCGTAATTACTATGAATGGGTAAGACTGACCCCTCTCGCATTCCATTGTAATTTAATTGTTAGTGTAGACTTTCTACTTCAGTATTTCCTAGTGCACTTTTCAAGTGAAGCAAAAAAAGTCACGGCGAAAGGTACTTATTTTATTGTAGAGTGTATTTCGGGTCAAAGTGACCCGACTGAAGTAAATACGTTCTTGAAATATCATCAATATTTGGATTCCCGTAAGTACTACAAATGGGTCAAAGTGACCCACATAATATTTCTTTTCATTCGAATTCTATTGTAATATAATTATTAATGTTGACTTTCTACTTCAGTATTTTCTAGTGCACTTTTCAAGTGGAGCAAAGAATTCGAGGCGAGAAGTACTTATTTTAATGTAGAGTGGTTTTCGGGTCAAAATGACCCGTCTGATGTAAATACGTTCTTGAAATATCATCAATATTTGAATAGTCGTAATTACTACGAATGAGTCAGATTGTTCCACCTAATATTTCTTTTCATTTGAATTCTATTGTAATTTAATTATTGTTGACTTTCTTCTTCAGTATTTTCTAGTGCACTTTTCAAGTGGAGCAAAAAAAGTCGCGGCGATAGGTACTTATTCTATTGTAGAGTGTATTTCGGGTCAAAATGACCTGTCTAATGTAAATACGTTCTTGAAATATCATCAATATTTGGATACTCGTAATTAATACGAATGGTTCAGAGTGACCCACCTGATATTTGTTCTCTCGCATTCCATTATAATTTAATTATTAGTGTAGACATTCTACTTCAGTATTTTCTAGTGCACTTTTCAGTAGGAGCAAAGAATTCGATACGTGCTAGATTCAGCATTCAAACATTCAGCTTTCATATGCATGTTTTGGATTCATTCTATGTATTATAGTTTTCGAGAAAATCAATGAAATGTGAAAACACTAGTTTTTCGAGCATTTTTTCAAATTTGAATACGAATTACAGCCAAACGGCTAACACCACAGTAATATGTCGATAGATGCTAGATTTCCCAAACATTCAGCTTTTATATGCATCTTTTGGATTCATTCTATGTATTATAGTTTTCGAGAAAATCAATGAAATGTGAAAACACTAGTTTTTCGAGCATTTTTTTAAATTTGAATAAGAATTACAGCCAAACGGCTAACACCACAGTAATATCTCGATACATGCTAGATTCCCCAAACATTCAGCTTTCATATGCATGTTTTGGATTCATTCTATGTATTATAGTTTTTTTATCAATGAAATGTGAAAACACTGCTTTTCTGAGCGTTCATTTCAAATTTGAATACGAATTACAGCCAAATTCGAAAATTCGAGGCGAGATGTAGTTATTTTATTGTAGAGTGTATTTCGGGTCAAAATGACCCGTCATGGTCAAATGGGGAAAATGATACTTCTCTATGGAGATTCCCTATGAAGTCTAAATGAAAACCTCTTGTTAGGTCGAAAGATGATCATTAATGAAGCAGCTCAATTTTGTCCTTCGAAAATTTACGATTTTTTTACTATCATTTTGTAATTAGAATATTCTAACTTTCAGACGTATTTAAAATAATTAGTTAATCAATTATTTCAAAGTTAAAATTCATAATATCAAAAGTACAAAATATACAAAAAAAATTACATTTTGTATTAGAAAAATTTGATTTATGAAGTGAAAATTTATATTGCATAATATCAAATTTTCATTATTTATTTTGTATATTTTTATAATAATATAATTTAATTTTAAATAAATAACAATTGGTTGTTTTAATTTGTAAATGTTTTCAATTAATAATTAATTAATTTAACAATTAATACTTACAATAAGTTAGTTATCAATTGGAATTCCTATAAGCGTTATAAACTTGCAAAGTTTTCACATACTATTAATTAATATCAGTTTCCATTAAACTTTAAGTCCTTTATTTAACGTAAGTTTTCGAGCCGAATTGAAAGTTACGTTTCGCGCAAAACTGTAGCCTCTTCTTTATAATTGCTATTACAGTTAGTAGAGTCCTTGCAGAAACTCTGTATTCCTGGTGACGAAGGACCGCGGACCGAAACTGAATGAGGCAGAAGCGCGCTGAAACTTCGTGCTTCGATCATGCGCCGTCTCCACGCACGATCCTTTTGCTTCTGCCAACGCGTGACAAAAAAAAACGATTAACAAAAGCTCGTAACTTATTTACTTTACCTTCTGCATCCAAGGATAACAATAAAAAAAAACAGGATAAATCAATTCTTACAACTGATTTCTTCTCTTCTTTTCTTTTTTTCAAGTTTCGTATTTGTAGAGAGAGAGAGCGAGGTTCAAATCGAAGAGGTTTTTGGCCAATGATGTTATTTATTCAGTGGTTATCGATTCGCTTCTGAATTGCAGTTTCTGGACTGTTAATATTTCATTAGGTCTGCACCATCTCAATATTACATTATTCCTATAATGTTACCTATAATCATAATCTTTGGTTTACACAAATTGAAACTATTTGCATACTAAATTATTGTTTTTGTTTTAACATCAAAACTCAACTGATTCGAAATTAGATTCGTCAATGTTGAAATTTATTTAAAGTATTGAATTTCTACTAAAAAAATTAATGAATTTCAACGAACTAAAATATAAAAAAATTCAATATAAAAGAAAATGTAAAAATTTATGAAAGGTGAAATAATTAACAATATTATATCTAATATAGCTCTAAATAAACATTTAAACTGTATAAGATTCATCAAAATAATGTAAAATTCTCAACTCAATTAGTTCGTAAGATGACGTATAGATTTTTAGGAAGTACCAACATTCAGACGACGCCTGTCAAAATGTCAAGACAATCTGACGTTCAGTTCACAAGTTACAATGGTTTTAGTGACGCTATTTTTGTAATTTTCAAAACAATGGTTAAATCTGAATATCGTGTGTTAATAAAAACTTACTTTAAATATCGTTCAAGCAAAGCAATGGCTTGATAAGTATTATGAGAACTCTTCTCCGTCGAGGCAAATGGTAGAGACGTAATTTGCTAATTTTAAACATGGTCTTACAGACACAAATGATGATGAACGCTCTGGTCGCCCAAATTCTGCAATTGTTTCAGGAAACATAAAAAAAAAGTCCACAAAATGGTTTTGGACGATCGTAAATTGATGTTGCCTGAGATAGCTGACACCCTGTAGATATCAAAAGGTAATGTATTCATCATTTTGCATGAACATTTGATCATGAGAATGCTTTGTTCGAATTGCGTTCAAGCTCAAAGTGGACCAAAACCAACAACGAGTTGATGATTGGAGCTTTTCAAGTGAAATA
This sequence comes from Nicrophorus vespilloides, assembly GCF_001412225.1. NCBI lineage: Eukaryota > Metazoa > Arthropoda > Insecta > Coleoptera > Silphidae > Nicrophorus > Nicrophorus vespilloides. Next base: position 15,204 of record NW_017099725.1, read on the forward strand.
ACAAGGTTTTTTTCAAGCGGTATGTAACAATGGATGAAACCTGGATCTACCACTACACTCAAGAGTCAAATAGACAGCTAAGGGTGGAAGCCGTATTTTGAGGCTAAAGATAAATCGTTCTACAAGAAAGGTATCGAAATGTAAGAGAAGAATTGGTATGAATGTGTCACTCTTGAAGGAGACTATGTTCATGAAGAAAGTCGAATATTTCCCAAAACTGTTTGTTGTAAAATTCTGTAATTGAAACATATATTTCATATGTGAATTTCAATATAGTTAATTTAAAGAAGAAAAAAATGTGACATTTTTGAAAATTTCATTAATTACAAACTTTATTTTTACATGGTTTTATAAAAAAATAATTACTATAAGTGAAATAGAGAAGTGAAATAAATACAGCAATGCCTCGCATAATACGTTTTCAATTTAGAAAATTTAAACAAAATATATTTAATAAAAAAATTATCGATTTTTAGCAATTGTAAAATAGTATTTTTTTCATAATTAAACGTTGTAAAATTTCAAGAAAATAAATGTAAAATTTTAGGAAATTCCATTTATTACATAATTTATTATAAATTCAACCGTAAATTATTATTCAAGATATATAAATTTCAACTATATAATTGAAAAATCTAATAATTATAAAATCTATGTCTTTATATCAGTTATTTATTATAAGAAAAGTAAAATAAATAAAAAACGCCGGTTCGATTTACGCCGCTATGAAATAACGCTTATAAATTGCTGATTTTACACTTCTATGGAACTAAACCCTATAGTTACCTCACTGTAAATATAGGTTCATTTTACGCCGATTCGATTTACGACGGCTTTTGCAGGAACGGAACTGCGACGTAAAACCACGGCTACCCGTATTTCATATATGAATTTCAATATGCTTGATTTTAAGAAAAAAAAACTAATTAATTAAAATTTAGTAAATACGATTAAGTAAAACTTTTTATATAATTATATAACGATTATTTTGTATTTTGTTTAGTCCAATTTGATTTTCTCGTCGATCTTTGAATACTACAATATATATTAATTATACATCATAATACAAATTGAGTTACAAATGTATATAATAGGATCAGCCGAATGTGATAATCCGCCAACATTCCAACCCTGAATCACTTGAAATTCCAACATGCATTCCGAAACGCGAAACACACCCTCCTCGACCTTATCTCAAAAACCGCACACAAGAAGACGTTTCGCATTACATCCATCGTTGATAAATATCAAAATTCCAAAAGCTTTTTTTTCATACCTTCTTGTTAAATAAATACTTCATTCCATTTTCATCCCTCAACGTTAATTAAGTCCAGTAAACTGTAATTTAACATCATAATCCTTCCTCAATCTTCCTTTTTTCTCCTCGTCGAACGGCCGCAACTCCCGAAGGACTAATGTTCCTCCATAATGGATATATTTTCTAGGCACGGAGCGTAAATAGTTAACGACTTTGCCTGGACGAGGACTCTTCAGCACATATAAATTTCACCGCCATTACAACACCGACTTAATATCTCAAGTTCTCCGTGTCATCTAAAGACTAATATCCTTAATTACAACCCTTTTTTCCCACAGACAACAAAACAAAAAAAAGATGTATTTTATTTCATATTTTAGCATAAAAAGGATTCCTTCATTTTGACATGAACACCATATGTTCACTTCCATCTACATCTTCATTTTTTTTTCACGCTACAAAAGGCAAAAGCTCGTCCACTTTCAGCGACGGATTTTCCCCAGTTTCTTCCTTTGCCTGAGGGGATTCACTGGGAAAGAGGCTTTTTTCCTCGCAGCAAAATTGAAATGTTGCCAAAGCGTGTATCTACAAAATATAAAAATTTGTTAAGTCTGAATCATCCGCTTATACCGAAAGTCCTTTTCTTTCGCGCGCGAAATTACGATGCGTTTTATTTGCAATAATATTGATTGACACTAATAGGTTTTGGAAATATGTCTGCTATAAAAATTGCAAGTTTAGGTCACATCTGCACGGAAATGCAATTTTCCAAGTGAATGCATCAATTATGGAGTGGAATATCAATTTTGGAGGAAGTTTACACGTAAACAAACATAAGCCGGTATATGCTAAGTTTGGATATGCTCATTAGCGCGTGTATTCCAACTATTCCTCGTAAACCAATGCCACATCAATCGGTTGCAACTAAATTATGTTCAGATCAATGTAGGTATTACAGCGTTATAGATTTCCTAATTATGTTAAGAAGTTTACATCAAGCATTAATTCCGATTCAAAGCAAACTTTAATCAAAACTTAACGAAATATCAAAATATAAAGTTCTTATTTCATTATAACTTTAATTACAAATTAAATTAAACTTTAATTTTTTGTAAAATACAAATTTAATGTTTAATAAACTAAACTTTTGAAACATGTTAATAAAACTTAATATTTAATATAAAATCTAATAGTTTTTTGGAAGAACTTTTTGTAAAATCTGAAATCTATTAATATGTACGTACTTGTTGTTGGATCATCAATTTTTTTACAAAGCAATCTATCTACAAGCATAAAAAAAAGAAAAACAGATAACATGCTCTAGTTCTGGGCTTAATAATGAAAAAAATTAAACTATATAAGATTTATTAATTACTCACTTTAAGAAAAGTAAAATAAATGCAGCTATAAATACAGCAATGCCTCACATAGTACGGTTTCAATTTAGAAAATGTATACAAAATATATTTCATTTAAAAATTATCTGTTTTTTGCAATTGTAAAATAGGAATTTTTCATAATTAGACGTTGTAAAATTTCAAGAAAATAAATGTAAAATTTCAAGAAATTCCATTTATTACAAAATTTATTATAAATTCAACTAAAAATTATCATCTAAGCGTAAATTCCGATTCAAAGCAAACTTTAATTAAAACTTAACGAAAGATGAAAATATAAAGTTCTTATTTCATTATAATTTTAATTACAAATTAAATTAAAGTTTAATTTTTTGTAAAATACAAATTTAATGTTTAATAAACTAAACTTTAGAAACATGTTAATAAAACTTAATATTTAATATAAAATCTAATAGTTTTTTGGAAGAACTTTTTGTAAAATCTGAAATTTATTAATATGTACGTACTTGTTGTTGGATCATCAATTTTTTTACAAAGCAATCTATCTATAAGCATAAAAAAAAGAAAAACAGATAACTTGCTCTAGTTCTGGGCTTAATAATGAAAAAAATTAAACTATATAAGATTTATTAATTACTCACTTTAAGAAAAGTAAAATAAATGCAGCTATAAATACAGCAATGCCTCACATAGTACGGTTTCAATTTAGAAAATGTATACAAAATATATTTCATTTAAAACTTATCTGTTTTTTGCAATTGTAAAATAGGAATTTTTCATAATTAGACGTTGTAACATTTCAAAAAAATAAATGTAAAATTTTAAGAAATTCCATTTATTACAAAATTTATTATAAATTCAACTAAAAATTATCATCTAAGCGTTTATTCCGATTCAAAGCAAACTTTAATTAAAACTTAACGAAACATCAAAATATAAAGTTCTTATTTCATTATAACTTTAATTACAAATTAAATTAAAGTTTAATTTTTTTGTAAAATACAAATTTAATGCTTAATAAACTAAACTTTGGAAACATGTTAATAACACTTAATATTTAATATAAAATCTAGTAGTTTTCTGGAAGAACTTTTTGTAAAATCTGAAATCTATTAATATGTACGTCCTTGTTGTTGGATCATCATTTTTTTTTAAAAGCAATCTATCTATAAGCATAAAAAAAGAAAAAGAGATAACATGCTCTAGTTCTGGGCTTAATAATGAAAAAAAAAAATATATATTAGAGATTGATTCAAAGCGACCTTTAATTAAAACTTAACGAAAGATCAAAATATAAAGTTCTTATTTCATTATAACTTTAATTTCAAATTAAAGTAAAGTTTATTTTTTTTGTAAAATACAAATTTAGTGCTTAATAATCATAGTTTGAGAAATCTATTCCATTAATTACTTTGGAAACATGTTAATAAAACTTAATATTTAATATAAAATCTAGTAGTTTTTTGGAAGAACTTTTTGTAAAATCTGAAATCTATTAATATGTACGTACTTGTTGTTGGATCATCAATTTTTTTACAAAGCAATCTATCTACAAGCATTAAAAAAAAGAAAAACAGATAACATGCTCTAGTTCTGGGCTTAATAATGAAAAAAATTAAACTATATAAAATTTATTAATTACTCACTTTAAGAAAAGTGAAATAAATGCAGCTATAAATACAGCAATGCCTCGCATAGTACGGTTTCAATTTAGAAAATGTATACAAAATATATTTCATTTAAAAATGATCTGTTTTTTGCAATTGTAAAATAGGAATTTTTCATAATTAGACGTTGTAAAATTTCAAGAAAATAAATGTAAAATTTTAAGAAAATCCATTTATTACAAAATTTATTATAAATTCAACTAAAAATTATCATCTAAGCGTAAATTCCGATTCAAAGCAAACTTTAATTAAAACTTAACGAAAGATGAAAATATAAAGTTCTTATTTCATTATAACTTTAATTACAAATTAAATTAAAGTTTATTTTTTTGTAAAATACAAATTTAGTGCTTAATAAACTAAATTTTGGAAACATGTTAATAAAACTTAATATTTAATATAAAATCTAATAGTTTTTTGGAAGAACTTTTTGTAAAATCTGAAATCTATTAATATATACGTACTTGTTGGATCATCAATCAATTTTTTTTACAAAGCAAACTATCTAAAAGCATAAAAAAAGAAAAACAGATAACATGCTCTAGTTCTGGGCTTAATAATGAAAAATAAATATATATTAGAGATTGATTCAAAGCGAACTTTAATTAAAACTTAACGAAAGATCAAAATATAAAGTTCTTATTTCATTATAACTTTAATTACAAACTAAATTAAACTTTATTTTTTTGTAAAATACAAATTTAATGCTTAATAAACTAAACTTTGGAAACATGTTAATAAAACTTAATATTTAATATAAAATCTAATAGTTTTTTGGAAGAACTTTTTGTAAAATCTATTAATATATACGTACTCGTTGTTGGATCATCTATCAATTTTTTTTAACAAAGCAATCTATCTACAAACATAAAAAAAGAAAAACAGATAACATGCTCTAGTTCTGGGCTTAATAATGAAAAAAAATAAAATATATATTAGAGATTGATCCAGCGACCAAAGTCGAACTTATACAAGAAAATCTCACAAACACATACACGCAAACAAGTCTTATTCTCAATTTAGATATCACTAACACTAACTTTAAAAGCGATTAGGGAGGTCCTGTGGTTTGAATCGTTTCAATCTTTGTCGATGAGATTCAGTGTGTGTAAGAACAGAGGCAAGTTGGTTTGGATAGTCCTCCAGCCGATGTTGGTATTTGCTGCTGAGTTCCTTTATCTCATCCTTCACAAATCGGACTCGAGTGTATTGATGTATATATTCGTTAGTCGAGAATCAGAGAGCATTAGCAATTGCTCTGAGCGTTTTTGACTGGAACCGCTGTATAATATCAATACATGTATTACAAGCAGATCCCGATAGTTGTAATCCATAAGTCCATATCGGTTTTATATATTAAAACTTTGATTTCCGCTGAGATGGATGAGTGTCTACCCATCAACCAATGCAATCTTTTTACTGTCAGTCCCATCTTTTTTCTTTTTGTCGTAATATACATGCCAAGATAGTTAGCATCGTCAGTCTATGGCAGCGATCGGGGAACTTTTTTAACCATTACCCCAAAATATTATTGCGTAAGTCGATATTACCCTCCCCCCTCCATTCTGAATTCATGAAACAATCAATGTAAATTTTAAGTAAACATTATTTATTGAATTAATTTACATTTACATATTTATAAAAAAAACGTTACATGAAAATAGTAACAAATAGTAATAGACAAACAAAATAAAATTCTTAAATTTGAACAAACAAAAATTAATTG
>NW_017099726.1:0-8089 GCF_001412225.1 Nicrophorus vespilloides
CTATACCAAACTATACCAAACTATATCAAACTATATCAAACTATATCAAACTGTACCAAACTATGCCAAATTATATAAAATTAAGGATATTTTAGCCTATTCCAGTCTAAACTTTAATACAATTTTTAAATTAACGTAAACAAAATTAATCTAATCTAATTTTACAAACCTAAAACCTAAACTAGATTAAACTACCATAAATGAGACTATATAACCTAGATAAACTATATTTATAATAAAAAAAATATATACTTTATAATTAAAACTTAAAAAAATCTGTAAAAATAAATAAATGTACTTATTTTGTAATCCAATGACACTTTTTATTGCGTTTACTTCTAATCGCTCAATTTTCCAGTTTAATTGATTCCATTTACGTGTAGTAAATAAATGGAGTTCGATAAAGATAAAAAAGTATCTCGTAAAATAAAAATAATGTGAAAGAATGCTTGTATTGTATACAGTTATGAATAGATATAATAAATTGCAAAATGCAAATAAAAAAAAGTATCAATTTGAATAAATTAGTTGCATTGTGAAGGCCGCAGGCGAAATAGACGTTTGGCGCCTCTCATTATCTTTTTCTGCCTTAATTATGTTCATCAGAACTATGTGTTGTCTATGTTTGTGCAAAATAATAATTATAATAATAGTAGAACGATGAGGAGAGAATAAAAAAAACTGGAACTATTAACGCAAACTACGTATGTTGATGATTCCATGTTAAAAGGTGTTCCTTCCTTGGTTTCGTGTCCTTTTTTTTCTTTCTCTCACTCTCCTTGTTTGTTCACTGCTTTCAATCTCGTAGGGGACTTCTGTTCATCCATTTTAATTGAATGATCAAATGTTTGAGGTTGTAATTTTATTGTTAGTTGGGACATGAATTATGCATACACGTAATTAGGTGAAAAGAGTTGCTGTTGCGGAGATTGTGAGAAGAGGTATAAGAAGAAAATAATTGAAGAAAATAAATGAAAAAAAGTAGTGGTTGGATTACACGTGGAAGGTAGTTTTCCCGTGGGTTGCATGGCGCACCTTGGACCAAAAAAAATCTTCGACTTCGGCTTTTATTTTAATTTTCGTTAGCTCACTTTCTCGGGATTACATAAGTTTTGCATATTAATAATTTCACTTGGCTTGTCAAGAGTTAAGCGGATACCCGCTTGACAGATAGAGTTGAAATCCTTTGCAATCTCATATTTATATTACACTTCAATGAAATCCTTTTGAAATATACTTTAATAAACAATGATTACAAACAACATGATAATTTTCTGTTATTGGTGAAATCTTCAAAACTACTAAAGAATGAAGATTAAATCATTATTAATTAAATCAAATCAATCAAAGATTTAATTGTCAAGAATATTATTGTAAATTTGTTAAAAACGAAAAAAAAATTATAAAAAAATATTTATAATTGCTGTTAATGTTAGATTTAAAAAATGTTAATTAAAAATACAGTAATACTTCGCAAAATTCGGTTTCGATCAGTCCGGAATTACTACAGTGCGGTTGTTTCAAGCTTCTCAATTAGTCCAGGCTGTTTCAACTAGTCCGGAATATTGGCGGAATCGATTACTCGGACTTTCGAGGTTTTGCTGTATAACTAAATTGGTTACATTTTGAAATATTAATGTCATCATTTTACATAAATATAATCCTATTTAACAAATATTTCTATTACTATATTTATTACTATAAAGAAAAATTGAAATAATTCCACTCATGATTTTTTACTTTGTAAAGAATTTTGTATTAATTAATTAATACTTGCTTAAAACACAGTTGAAAATAAAAATTATTAAAATGATTTCTTAAAATTAGACACAAATATATTACAAAATTGTCCTTAAACATGAATAAACAAAAATGTGGTATTGTGTATTGAAGTGTGAAATGAAAATTTCTCTACAAAATAGAACAAATCATTAATTTGATCTCAAGGATAAATTAAATTGATTAAATATAGTTTTACATGAAAACAATTTTGAAAATAAATGTATAATAATCTTTTGTTATACAATATTACATATCACATCCATAGAACAAAATACATTTAGCTACAAATTTACTATGGATGAAGATATCAATCATGAATAATCAAAAAGTGTTATGAAGATCATTTTTGCTCCATGATCCAACAAAATCAAAAGATACACAAGGATGAAAACAGTACAAGAAATTATTGAAAAATTAATGACACAAATATTTATTATTAAGTTTAGAAATTTGACATTTCATTTGTATACGTCTTTAGAACTGTCATAATAATTATACGGAATAACTGTAATTATTTAAAGTTGTTAAAAGGCGCAAAGAAGCTTATAGATACGAGAAAGTTTAGATGGAAATAGTGTAGGAAAGTATTGAAAGAATTAGTGGCAAGATGAGTTTGAAATACTACACGAATGTTTTAGCTATAAATATACTTGACAACAACTTAACAACCTAATGGAACGTTTTAAATACTAAATATACGATTTATTGTTAAGCGAAATTTGCAAGTATTGAAAGAAAGTAAACTGTTAATTTATGAAGTCATAACTAAAATGTATAATTATAATCCAATTATAAGAAACACATTCATTCTACATGAAATGATTTTTGCTTTATTAAAGAAGTGAATTAATTATAATCTTGCAAGGAACTTTATTACATAACTTGTTAACAATAACATATGAAACTAACGATTGAATCATTTCTAACCTCTGGATTTACCTATACAATTTGATTAATACCACTTAGTATATATTTTAGTGACAATAGCCATCAGGTATTTATCTACTATTATTGTTAAAAAATAACAAGGAAACATCCTATAATATAAATACAGATACAATAACTGCTATTTATTAGATTTAAATCACGTAAAGAAAATCAATTAATTATTGTTAGGTTTTTCTGTTTTTAAAGTAGTTTTCTTTTTGTTCTGATTGCAATTAATAATTTAATGAAAAGTTATGTGTGTCATATGCAAGGAGTGTTATTATTATGAGTCTGTGCAATAAATTATAAATCAATGAAATTAATAATCATTCAACTATGAGTTATTTATAATTTATATAGTATTACATAATAATTGTGTATTGTCTCGAGGATACAAAAAAATAGAGTGTTATAAGAAATAAAATAAAAAAATGAGTTTTTAGAATATTCTTTACGTGTATTATTTTATAATCAAATTTTAATCATTCATAACAATTTTCATTGAGGTCTTATATCAAACTTTTGATTGTTTAATTGTAAAATTTTCAATTACTATTACTATTATTTGAGTTTTGAATGAATTTCGACTTATGACCATTCGACTTATGTCCAAAGTTGCAGTTTCGAATTTTGTAAGGCAAGAAGTGAGTGTAATAATATGAAAATATTATAATTTTTTAATTAAATTTCGTAACTTTTATATTAAAATGGAGACTCATGCCTAATTATTATTACTTTGTTAAAATAGCCAAATTTAGTTTAAAAATAATTTAGTTTAAAGATTGTTACTCTCAGAAGTAATATTATTTTTATGATCAGTCATTGCAATAAATTATTAGTAAATAATGAAAATTGTTATTTACAATTTATTTCTGTACTGTCTCAAGGATACAAAAAAATGAGTGTAATAAGACACATACAAAATAGAGTGTTGTAACGGAGTTTTTTTTTTAAATGAGTGATTTTCGGGTACAGATCTTTGAGCCAAAAACTGAATCTCTCCGACTTTCTCGTAATGATATATTTGTGACTGGATTTTGTTATGAGGAGTGTAATTAGTTGGGTATGAGTTCGAGTGTGCATGTATTTATTTATGTATAGCTGTGAGAGATTGTGCGTGTTTGTGTATTTGAGATGAGTAGGAGTGAACGGTGCAGGTGTTGTTATTGCTTTTGGTGTTGTGTTTGTTGGTGGCGGCGGCGGCGGCAGTTCGCGACGATGGTGGAGGTAGACTTGTAGAGTCGAGTTGAGTTAGGAAGGAGAGTAGGAATGCAGATGGGGCGCCTTTGCGTCTGAAGAACACCTGCACACCTCGCGGCGCTTTCCGCGACCTTTGCTAATTATAATCAGAGCCCCCTTTTCACTATTTCACCGCACTAGAATCTCTAACGGTCTGCCAACATGCAACAAGCATACTAAAAAAAAGAAAGAGAAGAGAACAGAGAGAAAAGAAATAAATAGTAGACAACTAGAAATACAGAAGAATAAGCAGGAGGAGGCTAAAATAAAAACGTTCATGTGTCTACTGTACGTGCGAGTCTATAAAGAGAACAACGCCGATTTTCTTCTCTTTTTGCCTAAATTAATTCCTCAATGCAATCGCACACGACTTTCACATCCATCCGAAACCACTCGACTATGCAAATCCCTCGCGATTTTACACACTTTGATCTTTTCAATACCGAATTCGACGCGAGGAAAAACGGTGCTGGAACAAATCGATTTCGGTTTCACAATAAATGAGACCTTACCAGATCTACACTAAACCACAATATTATATGAATCTAAAAAACATAGTTTTTCGCAATCACAAAACTTTAGATTTTTTAATCCATTTATAATTTATTACGAAATATATAATGGAATTATTCTAAAACGTAATCTTCTCAAAACTATTATTAGGGAATATGGAAAACGCAAAACGTATATTGATTTACATAAGTAAATATACACGTTTTCTAATATATTATTGAAAATAAATTATACATGAATTGATCATACCTAATACTAATTTATAGTTAATAATAATAAGTATAAAACACTAATAAATAAGCATTTTGAATTAGATTAATCCATTCAAGCTAGAGAAGTACATTCATTAATTATCATAAAATATTTTTAGAATTAAATCAATTAATTAAAAATGTAAAAAAACACATTTTCATTCAATAACAATAATGAAACAGAAAAGATTAACTGCTTAAGATTATCTTCTTAAATATTCGCTTTTAACATATGTCTTAAAGCATGTTATGTTAATATAAAAATATGTTTTTGCTTACTACTATTCTTCATAATTTACTATTCTAATAGTTAATTGTTTTTGGTGATTGGCTGTAATTATAAGATTTTATTTAAAGTGATAAATAGGTTATAGTTATAGAGATCTAGGTTGTTAAGCTTGTTAATCCTAGAGTAAATAAAAATATATCTTTTAAACAAATTAAATTACTTTAATCGAACAAGTTCAAATAACTTAATTGTAAGTTAATTAAATTGATAATTAAAACTCTTATTATTTAAAAATGTTAAGACTTTTCATCCCTTTATAAAAGTAAATGTTGTTTCAACATTTTAAACATAAAACAACATTTTTTTTGCTATTATCTATTGAATTTATTTGTTATATATCTATTGAACATTGAGCAAAAAGGAAAATTTAAATATTTGTATAAATATTGTTAATAATTTTATTTTGAGACTTCATCTAAATTTGAAAAAATAACTGCAATAACTCTATAACATTTTTTGCCACAAATGATCGAAGTTTTCAATTTTCTTTTCTAAGTATCTTTTGTTGTATGAAAAGAACGAAGAAAGCATTCATCATATCTATAATCAGCCAGAAAATTGATGTTTTGTACTACATTTCATTATCACTATCTATCTAGTTTCAGAAATTCACACGTTTAGAATTAAGAAATTTAGTTTGAGAATTTAGATCAGTTTGAAAATTTTACTTCTATATCAACTTATGTTAACATAATAGTTTTAGTTTTCTTTCTATAAGTTTGTTTGTACCAAAGTTATAATAATCATTATACGTTGGCAATCGAAATTCCGACAACCAAAATCCCACAGTATCTTTTATTTTGATATAGACTCATAATAAAACTTATAACAATATATTATTATTATATTTGTGTGAGATTATGGTTGTCGGGAATTTGATTGACGGGATTTCGATATGGACCCATCATTCTTATATATCTTCATTCACATACTTAAATATTCGTAGAATTGAAATTAATATTGGAATTTATTAAATTCCATTTATTTTTTTAAAAGAAATTAACTTGAATATTTCTTTAAATAAATATGAGCTTTATTTTCAAATGAGTGACTAATTCATATTTGTAATCATATAATTTTCTTTCGAAAAGGATTACAAAAACATTACAAATTTTAATTAACAAGAAAATATCATTAAAAATATGTTTTTTTTTATATTTGTAACATTATAATAATTACAACATTTCGGATTGCACTTAAGAATTCATTTTGTATTACGATATTAAAATTTTATAATTTATTAATAAAAATTGCCCGCATATTCACAAACATTGTATAAACAAGATTACGTTTTTAAAGTATCTTTTGTATTATGATATTGAAATTTTATTACTTTTTATAATTTAATAGGGAAAATGACCAATATTTTCATAAACATTGCACATTGTCAAAGATTATAATTTATTTGCAAATGTGATTTATTTTAACAAATTTAGATTAATAATCAGATAATTTTATAACAACAACATTGAAAATCAATTTAGTATGAAGATATTGAAAATGTATTATTATTTATTAGCAAAAATTGCCGGTATCTTCATAAACATTGCATGCACAAAATTGCTTTTTTTAAGTAAACTCAGAATCGTTGTATATTATCGGAGATTGTAAACTTTAAAACCGGATATTTACCCATTAAAAGTAAATACGATATCCGAAATTCAGTACTCTCCGAAAAGGTACGTGATTACGCCTGAAATGACCGAAAATGCTGTCGAATTGCATTATCCTAAGTGGACTTCTCTTATTCTATTGGTGTCATAACTTAACACTTTGCGGCATCGAAGAGGGAACAATATTTATTGTTTGTTTGTCGTGTCCATGAAACGACCGTGACAAATTAAGTGGTGCATATCCACTTGTTCCCCATTTAACAGGTACTAAAAGGAGGGTAGAAAAGGGCCGACCCGAATCGGCCCACCCCGAGAGCGCCTCCAAAAAGCTTATCTCACAACAGATAAAATTATATACCTTTAAAGGGGGGCTCACGTTTCATCTACACCTAAAAAAAGAAGAGATATATAAGAGAAGAAGTTAAGAGGAGTTAATTATTTCGGTATTCATACCTTTAATAGATAATTATGGAAAAACGATGGTAATTAAATGAATTAAAACAAACTCATCTTTAAAGATTCAATAAATTTGAAAAAATGACATTATTAAAAAGATTCATTCATTTTTTATTTGATCTGAATGAAGTAAAATATTTAATAATAACAACAATTTGATAAATCAGAGATTAATATTGTTAGTGCAATGTTATTCACTTCTTACGTGTTACTTGACAAGTACTGTACTAGGATTTTCTCTGTACTGTGTATACTGGATGATATAACTACAACACGAAGCACAAAGAGTATTTTCCACCCGCTGTGGCGGCCCTTCTATAAGGGCTGCTGATCTGCAGCCCCTCCTTTATAATAAGAGAATACCTGTTTCATTGTACTCATTCTTAACTTTTGTATATATATATTTAATATATATGAAGAGAATTCTTGTTTTATTGTTGTCGTTCCTAAATACATTTTTTTTACATATTATATTTAACCATTTTTTAACGAAAATTTACGTTGATTTTTAAAATTCCTTCAGTATTTTTTTTTTCATATTTACTAATGAGTTTAGTTAATTAGTGAATATACTAATTTGAAGAATTCTTAAAGACAACTTTCATTGATCTATTTGTTTCTTGTACTATTTGACACTAATCTTCACGTAACCAAATCGTTGATATCAGTGTTATGCTTGGATTATCCCAATTTAATTCTTCTATTCAATTCAATTTAACTTCAGAAGTTAAGTAAAAAGAAGTAGAATTTGAATCTAATATTCTCAAAAATAATCGTTGGTTTATTTTTTTAATAACTTTCAAAAAATAATTATTATTGCTTACCGTATAATAAAGTGAAAAGGTTAACTGTCAAAAGGTCAATGAAATGAAAGTTGATTTAACTACTTGAACACGTATGTATGTATTTACAAGTAGAAGTGTACTTGTAGAAAACAATACGACTTGAATAGAGATATTAATAGAGACTTAAGTTAATTAGTAGCTTTATTTATGGGTAAAATGAAAAAGTAAGAAAGG
>NW_017099726.1:8113-50060 GCF_001412225.1 Nicrophorus vespilloides
GTTATAAACGATTTCCTGAAAACATAAAGATTTGTTCAACGAATGGAACGCACATGTGGATATCATTTTTCACACAAAATATTCCTAGAATATGTAGATGAAAAAAATCTTTATTTTAGTTTCGATGACTAGGTTCAGCGAAGAGAAGCAGATACAAACAAAAAAATAGAACTTTCTCAAAGTCTTTATTTGACACATTGAAACCAAGTCGTCTCGCTTTCATCTCATTCCAAATTTGACCGTACCAAATATACCGGCACCCACATAAATAAACAGTTTAATTGCAAGTCAAAAAAACCGTTTACCCCGTTATACGTCGCCAGTCAAAACGTCACGTTTTACACGTATAAAAGAGACGTTCGCTTCATTCTAGAACCTATTCATAAACACGCGTGCAAGAGAGAGATTTATTTCAGCAGGACGCGCTTTTCAAGCAAAAGGAGTTTCAGGTTTCGACCTAAATCCGTGCTGCTCCTTGTTCTCATATAAACAATGAGCGTTCTGGCGTAATTTATTGTTGCCAGGAAACGTGTTTTAATTAAGAAATATATAGATCAGCTGTTTGTAATTTTTACCACTTAATATATTTCAGCAGCAGCTGGACTCGGTATTAGACATTTGTTATTTTGGGATTGCCCCGGTCGAAAGAAGAAAATAGTTACACTCGGGACTTTTTATCGCCGATTAAACAGATTTTACACATTTCAAAACACCGATTCTCGCGAGAAATATTACGAAAAACAATTCGAATAAACCATTTTTTCTTACTTCTTCTTGTTCTCTTTCTGTAAACTATCTGCGTCTTTGATTCATTGCTATTTCATCGTAAATTTCGACACCCTTCCGTGATTTATACAACATAGTAAATCAGATTGATATTAAAGATTCTACTATTATTTCTTATTTAAAATTGATGAAACTACACTGGAACTACAAACAAACATGAAAATACTGTTATAATTTACTGTAAGGTAAAGTGAGTCTATAAAACATTTACCTATTGCATTATTTATCTGGGATTTTATTGTTCCCAGAAAACAAGAACATTTTCCTGGAAATAAATTTTTAACTTACATTTATATTACAAGTAGAGAAGTGCCAACTGAACAATAATTTAATTCAATTGCGACAAACATGAAAATAGTCTTAAAATTACTTATATTTTATTAAATTAAAATTAGAGTATTTCTTACCGTATTTATATATTCCCGGGAAAGAAATCAGGGATTTTTCATAAAATATTTTAATTGTTAAAAGTCTTTCAGGTATTTTGGTATTTTCTCATATTGAAAAAAAAATTAGAAATAAACTTGAGCAGTCGATGAGTTCTCAAAAAATCAAAATATATACTTATTAAGAAATATAATAGACAATAATTTCATCTATAATGAACAGTTCTAATTACATAATGAATGGAAAGGAAACATGCCAGAATACTATATATATATTGGGTAAATATTGCTTTGTGAATTGCCATGGAAACGTTCCACGCAACTGTCAGTAAATCGCTTCGGTTGTTAAAGAAACAGAAATAAAAAAGAGCAAAAGTTGGAAAGAGGATAATTTCTCTATTTGGGTGGTTTCGTAATTGGAAGATTAACATGTTCGTAGGACGTAAATCGACTTGGGCGGTCGTCCTCCCATCTAATATCGATTTAATTGTTTTGCCACGCAATTAGAAGTCGAGTGAAATTCTCACGGACGTTCAGTTTCTGCATTCTTTTTTTCGGACACAAAAATGCTCACGGATTCTTCAGTTGTTTAAAGTCCTGAAGGCGTAAAAAAACGAGGAATATATGGCTTTATATGGGTGTATATTATTAGTGTACCAAAGATGGAGCAAAATACACCTGTGTGAGGTCAAACGGAGATGAACTTAATGGTGCTTTTAATCGGGCAGAGAGAGACGAAGACATGGCGACACTGTGTCGGAGAATGCGGCAAATCCGATTCTACCTGTTGATGTACTTAGAATATACAAACACCTACGAACGTGATTTAGTATTGAACCATTCTAAACTACCCCTCGACGAATATCTATATAGAAAAACGACGCACCAAAAAAAAAGATCCTTTTCGGCATTTGTCATGAATGGATCTATCAAAGGTTGTTAGTAAACATCCGAAGAATTGTAATATATATTCTACAAGCATCAATTAAAGAAACTTCAGTTGATATTAAACCAATCAATTTTTAAAATGACACCGGAATTAATATTATTCATCAAACTTTTATTTAAAAAAAATATAACTGCAATTATTAAATAATCAAGTCAATTGCGTTTATCAATAAATTATAAAGGTTTCAGGAATAAAAAACACTTGAATCATTTTTTCCATTCTAAGAACTATTAGTCATTTAGATTTATAAATGACATAATACTTTAATTAACAGTTTAACAACCAGTTAATAACAACAATAAATATAAAAATGCGTTAAGTACATTAGTTGAAGATATTATTATAGTGTTAATGTGTACAGTCTTTTCATATACAAGTCCAAGAATTAATTAAATTTTTATTATTTTTTACTTAATTTCTAATTTAACTGTTTAAATTTACATGTAGTTATCAATATCTATAAAGTATATATTAATGTCTATTTACTTTAGTGGAAATTCGATTAGAATGAAGAAATTCTTCAATGCTACAGTTGTTTTGTGAACTTTGCAACTATGTTCCATATGGTCACGGAAATGATTTCTAAATCAGTAGTTTTGTTATCTGACTTTCTGCTATTAGTCTATACAGATGGTTGAATTAAAATCCCAGCTGTTTTTGCTTATTTTAGGTATGCTCTTTTTAAAATAACTTTGTTTGTTAACTTAGTTTCAATTTAACTTAGTATTTGAAGATGATCCTCGAATGTCGAACATAATTCAATCCAACAAACTGTTCGAAAACCGAATACAAATTTTATAAAATATACACAATAAATACATAAAATATACATTCATTTTTTTTCAATTTATGTTCGAAAATGTTGGTGTTACAAATTTATTTAAGTCAGAAGATGATGATTTTTTAGTTGCATATTTTGAAAAGGATTTAGGAAGAAATGTTATTGTTAAATGCAATAACTCCGTATAGGAAATTGTTGAATAAAAGGGTAAACTGTTTATTTAGTAAAACTGTTGTTTGTTCGAAAAAACACTTCTAATTTTCTTAACGAAGGAGCATATCCTCATTCTGAACAAACCTTTGAAAATCAAATTTCGTACAACGCATTCTATTCATTAATTGAGTTATGAATATGTGACTATCTAGAGATGTTTCCAAATTACATCTTTGAAAAATAAATACAGACTAGATTTATAAGATTTTTGTATAGTTGATTGACTATTATCTAAACTTGACGAAATTACGAATAAAGACATAAATTCTTACTACCTTTTTTTGTACTAGTGAAAATAAACCAAATTTTGGAAGAAATCTTATTGTTAAGCGAACAGTGTTAAATGCAAAAACTCATAAGATGATCCTCGATTGTCGAACATAATTCAATCCAACAAACTTTACAAAAAGCGAACACAAATTGTATAAAATGAACACAATCATTTCATAAAATATACACTAAAATTTAACTTTGTGTTTGTACTAGTTTTTTGTTTTCAATTTTTATTCGGGACCCGATTTTTTTAGAAATCGAGGCGTTCGAGATCCGAGTTTCCACTGTACTTACAAAATAATATTCAATACAGAAATTATAATAATGTTAAAAAAATTGTAAATTATTTTTGTTGTAATAAATTATTATTTCTTCATTTTCAAAAACAACACATTACTAATCAATGTAAATTTAAAGCGATTTCTCTATAAAACTTATAAAAACATATTTAATAGTCTTGTTGATAGATTTGATAAACATCTTTAGACCAGACGGTAGCATCAATTAAAACGAAACGTAATAAACAAACAAAAATAGAAACTCTTTACAATATTTAATACATGTTCATAGCCGTGCATCTGTCATCGCATTTGTGACATTTACAAATTACCCAAATTATATACCAAACGGAATACAGTTTCAAATGGAAGATTTCTTTTTTTTTCTAAATTAAAAAGAAGATAGTTGTGCAAGAATGGCACGTAACGTTGTAATTTTAGATTACCTCTTCCTTTCTGGATAATTCTATGATAATTATCTAGGCGGAAGAAACGCAAGAGAGCAATCAGAGCTGTGTTGTTGTTGTTCTTATTTTTTTTTATATTACAATTATTCATTATTATATATGAAAGTCCCGGTACATCCTCAATTACGGATTGTTGCCTGGAGGAGACACATTCTGAAACGGAGAACTCTAGATATTTCTTAGTGATATTATCTCAGTCATTTTATTTTTATTTTCATTAAATGTGTACGGTTATTTTCACAGTTTTAGATTGGAAATTATCAAATTCAAAATCTTTAGGTTTTTTGATGATGAAGTGTACGAATATAATTTGTATAGTTTCTTGCTTATATCAATAAATAGCTTTAAAAACGTTATAAAGTGAATGATCTTTCAATTAATTTATTAACATTTTCATATAAATTGTGCACTATTATAACAATTTACTTTATATTAACTATACACTCTATTAAAGACAAAATTAAAATATTCATAAATTTAAACACTAAAGAAATAAAACTTATATTTCAGTGGTAAATAGTTACAACAAAAAGTTCATCAACAAAAACATAGTAAAGAAGTTAAAGTTGAAAAATGTAAATTCTGAAATCCTTTTCTGTTTCGAACGATTTAAACTTTTAATAAATACAAATATGATGACATTTATAAACAGCATTTGAAAATTTGGTTACATAATTTACTTATATATAATTATATTACATTATGCTGCTGTATGTCTCAAACATTTTGGACTTCGACCACCTTTTGTACTTAATTTTTTTTCTGCGACTACCCCAGAAGTAAGGGTAAGTGTAGAAAAACATACAGGGTTGATTTGTCATCAATTTTTCTGCGATCCCCACATTGAGAATCACTGTCCTGTATAACTTTTAAAGTAAATTATCAGAAATACTTCAAACATATAGTTTGAACAACCTTTGGGCCAACACCTTTGAAGTTGTGGATCAAGTTTACTAGTGGAAATTATCAGCAGAAACTTCAAATGCTCATTAGTTCATTTTAATCTTTAAATACGATATTTGTTATATATTTCATTTTGTAGAATATTTTGGCACATGGAACATAGTGGGGGATTCAGTGTTACCATTAGGCTAAAAAGTTTGAAATCATCTAGTCTAAAACAAGTGTCGTTAATGTTGGACTCTGGACTAAAATTGTTTTGGGGCAATGGTCTAAATAGCAAATTGTGATAGAATAGTTAACTAGTGAATTTATTTCCCAAATATTTCTATAGTTAGTTCAAATAATATAGTACTAATTTAGTATTAAATAGAAATATGATTATTTTGAAAAATATTTATCTACTGAAATATCATATCAAGTAAATATAAATTATATAAGGTTATTATCAATAATAATCAGAATAAATTGCATTTAGAGAAATTGCAAATAACTAGAAATAATTTATAACACTGATATTTAACATATACAATTGTGGTAGAAGAGGATATCAACATCTAAGAAATTAGAAATGAATTTAT
Source organism: Nicrophorus vespilloides (assembly GCF_001412225.1). NCBI lineage: Eukaryota > Metazoa > Arthropoda > Insecta > Coleoptera > Silphidae > Nicrophorus > Nicrophorus vespilloides. Next base: position 13,728 of record NW_017099726.1, read on the forward strand.
CCCGATTTATCCCGAAGGTTTAGAAAATTTAGATGAAGATGTTAGAAATTTATTGAATTCAGAAGATTATGCTTTTTCAGTTGCAGATTTTGTAAAGAAAGACAACGAAAATAAACACGAAATATTGAACTTTTTATTTTATTAGTGAAAATGAACCTGATTTAGGAAGAAATGTTGTTAAATGCAATAACTTCGTATAGGAAATTGTTAAATAAAAGAAAAAAAGCACAAACATAAATTTTAAAATTTGATTTGTTTTGTTTGTTCGAAAAAACACTTTTAATTTTCTTAACGAAGGTGCATATCCTCATTCTGAACAAACCTTTGAAAATCAAGTATACTAAACTATTTGTATCATTTATGTGACTATCTAGACATGTTTCAGTTGAGTCAATTGAATTTACCTCAAATTACGTCTTTCAAAAATAAGATTCATAAGATTTCTGTATAGTTGATTAGCTGTCATCTAAACTTGACGTAATTCTTATATATAAAGACACAAATTCTTAGAACAATTTTTAAATTAATTACAATTACTCAGTATCATTTTTTATAAATAATATTATTATTGGCTTAAAGATTACTGATTTTTTTTATTTCTCACTCACAGCTGATCAAATACTACTTAAAATACACAACATATTTTTCCGAAGTTTTCAATAATTGTTTATATAACATTCAATCACATGTTGATTTTCCATCGTTCATCCATGCGCACTTGAGTTTTTATTTTTTTTATTATTATTTTCTCGTAACGATAACAAAATGTTGAAGAGAATTGCACTTCCCAAGTTCTCGTGTACTTGAATCTAACGAGACCTTTGATCGTTCTCGAACCTGTACACCTCATCATTCAGGTGTGCGTATTTATATGTGTGCAAATAGCACCTGTAAATTTGATCTGCTGATTATCTTTAAAAGTCGTGCACTTACTAATCTCAAATCAAGTATTTGTAAATAATGGTAACGTTTTTTTTTTAAATTTCTATTTATAGGAATTTTTCACTGAAGTCTGTTGGAATGGGTGTGGATCAACTGTTTTTTTTTCTGTCTGTTTTCATCATTAAATAGGCGATTCCATGTTCAGTGCATATGCACTTTATCTTCACAGTTCTACTTATTTTTAGTCATTTATTTCAAGTATTAATGTCACAATCTGTTTTAGTAGAATAAAGTATTTTATTACTGTAATCAAAGTATTAAAAATTAACATATTTATTGGATATTTTAGGTTTCAATACATTTCTATATAAACATCAAGTGCATCTAGAAATCTTAAATCAATCATTGGTCTAATTTACTCTTCAAATTATATAAATAATTCCTCGAAAAGTTTGGTTTGAAAATTTCAAAACAAATCTAAATTTTAATTGAATAAAATAAACAAAATTTATTCTACAATTTTTATACATAAATGATAAATTTCTCTTTTAGTGTGGTTAATTGTATGTATCTCGATTAGTACAGTTTCAAAAAGTCCGGAATATTGGCATCCGCACTATTTGTTATTGAAATATTTGATTAATAATTTAATAAAAATATTGATAACTTTCTGAATATTTGTATAACGTATTTTATATGAAACACACACTGAAATCATCTACATACGCACAGTGCGGTTTACTTGCATCCACTCTATAATTTGATAAATGCTATGGGCTTTCGCCTCTTTCAGCCTTAATAATTTGAAATCACTATAGAATCATATCATTAAGAGTCGTAAAAAAAATACCAAGGCAACCAATCATACAAGGATATGCGCAATACGTAAATGCACTAAATTGTTTCAAGGATAATAGTTATCAAATGCTCAATGAATTTAACGTTTTAAACGGTACTGAAGCAGGCCATATGAGAGTAATAGCCACAAAATAATTGGTTTAAAAATAAGTACAGTGAATAAAAAAAGTTCAAATAATAAGTTAATTGTTTGATTTTAATATTATTAAACATGTATTCAGTCTATACAAATTTGATAATTAATAGAAAATAATGAAATATTTAAACATAAACTAATAGATTAACTTGAAAATTTTGATATAATATTGATGACAAAATTATGATAGATTAAATTCACACATATTTCTTGTATGAATGCAACAAAAGTCGAATTTTAATTAAACTTTTATTATAATTACAACAACATATATTATAAAAACTATACAAATTAATATGAACAGTTTTGATTGCGACAATTATACTATTATAGAAATTAATTACCTGCTATGTAAGAATGGAATAAAATGTAGATTGTTCTAATAAGAGCGTTGAATTTAAATTTTGCGCTACGTTGTTGGTAGCTGTAAGAATTTCATATGTATCTTCTATTAATTATCCGACTAGTAAATGTAGAATGCTACACGAAATATCATCCCGATATTATTGTTAATTTGTATATGAGTAGAAAAGTTTTTTCTGGAATTATGAAGAGAAATAATTATCCAAATAAGTAATCAATTCGATGCTTTAAATTGAAATATTATCACTTTTTGAAGAAACAAACAATGTGGTTAATTCAAGTAAATTGAAAAGTTTAAGGATATATTTAAGTATATGTTTTTGTATAATTTGGGAAATAAGAAACATCAATAGATTTAATTTAAACAACACTAATTCAAACGTTGTTTATATTCTACTTTTTTTAAAATATAAAAGCAGGTAAATATTATACATCATTTTAACAAGCAAAGTAACGAAAATAGTCAAGTAAATGTTTCCTCACACAAGAAAATACGTTTGATTATACGAATTGAATATACCACTTATTGACTAGATTTGCTATTGTTTGAAGTTGAGTATAACAAAATTGCTTACAAGGGTTTCAATTATTCATATTAAAAAAATATTTTTTATTAGAATTATTTGTATCCCAAAATATAAGATATACCATATTTTACGGATCATAAGACAAACTTACAAAATCATAGAAAAATCGACTTAAAATTAGCGATGCGTCTTATGGTCCGAAAAAAAATAAAATATTCTTTACAATAAATCATCCCATGCATTTGATACGTCTTATGATCCAACAAATACTTAATATAAAAATTGTTAAATATATTGAACTGTTAAACGTAATTATTGCTTTGAATAAAACTAATATATGCGTTTTCTCAATTTAAATTTAACGTCAACGTCAAAATTGACTGATCATTAGTATAATGCGTTGTGTGCGTTTATGCGATCAGACATTACTCTAAATAATTTGCGCTTCTGAATGTGCAACCGTATTCAGTGATCGATGATGTTTATAAAGCGTAACAATATTCAGCAAGATATAATGGATAGGTAACGTATTAACAAGGAAGTACGGTGAAAGGCGAATCCGTACAGAAAAGCTAGAGCAAAATGACCGAAAATATGGTAAGCGACTTTCCAATCGATCATACAAAAAAACCTAATGCCAATTACGCTGAAACCAAACGTTGCGCAACGTCGCGCAGAAAGACGAAAGGAAGACGAAATATAACCAAATAAAATAAGAAGAGAAGAAAAAGAAACAAAAAACACACGTACGCCGACAAGAAGAAGAAAAAACAAATTGAACGCATGTACAGAGCACGTATTTGGCTTCTGGAAAAATTCGCTCCGTCTGAAAATGCATAATTTATAATGCCGCATTTTATTACCGCTATTGCGAACGCACATACACACACAATAATATATGAGTATGTATAGATACGAATACACACACTGAGCCATATAAACAAGCAGAATTAACATTTGTAATTTAAACCGGCAATTAATTAATTGGCTTTTAAGTAGCGGATCTCGAGTCATTTCCCCATTTAAGGACGGAAAAATTTGCGTTCCGATTAAATTTATGCATGTACCTTGCCAATGGGCTGAAATGCCTGAAGAAATGCAAGGAGAATACGAAGCTGTTTGTACGCTCGGATGGAAGAAAGTCGATGGCTACTGAATATCTTCCATTCCTTCGTTTTAATCGCCAGTGAAAGGTGTTACAATCACACTTCCGTATTTAACGATCCCGAATTTTATGTAGTATATTACCTTCTAATTACATTTAATCACTTTTCCAATATCTTTTTTTATATACAGTAAACGTTCAAATTTAAAACGGTTTTATAGCTTGCAATATACGTTGTTTTGTAATTAATTAAACAAGTAGCTTTTAATTGTAAAAAAATCTAGGAAATACTAAAACTCAAAAGTCATATGAATAAAATCACCTCCTCTGTGCCTGAATTAAAGTAAAACAAATGCCAATAGGGAAATTTCACTTAAAATAAAATTAATAAATTAAATCAATCAATATTAATGACTTACATCAACCCATTACTGGATTCCGAAAAAAAAAACGGAATTGTGTATTTATTATTACAGAAAATTTTCAATATTTTTTTTTAAATTAGTATATATTTTATTATAAATAAAAATAATCAGTTATTAAAATTACATAAGTAATAATTCGAACAACTTGAAAGTCGAACCGTTTACCAGAACGTATTGTGTTCGAAATTTCATTGTATTTGAAGAGTAATAACATCTTCGAATTGCACTTTTGCGTATTTTTCTCTTGTCCTAAAAAATTGATAAAACCATAAGAAATTATATAATGTGTAAAATGAAAAATGTAATAACTTATTATCTCCAAATGTAGTTAATGTTTTATATTGTGTTTCTTATGAGGGAATTTAATTTGAAAGTCAAACTACTTGAAATACGAACATTTAGGTCAAAATTCGAGATTCAATTGCAATTAAAAAACAAGAGGATTTAACAAGTTTCACTATAAAGAAAAATCTAATAATGTTAATGTTAATAAAAAAATCAAATTAGTGAATTCTAGATATAATAAAGGTAATTTTTTTTCTAATAAACACTAATCTTCTAACTTGTATTATTATTGATCAAGGGAATTAATAAATGCGAACATTCAATGATTTTTCGAAATGGACACTTAATATAATATTTGGTTACTTTTTCAATTTATATTATTCTTATAGATAAATTTAACTCAATACAGTAAGACCTCGTTTTGCGCTTAAGACGCGTCCTAGACGAGAGTCGCTAAACGAAACAATGTTATACCAAGTCACTTTAACCTATAGTAAATAGATACAATTAGAGATTTTGATTTTTCTTTATTGTATGAAAAAAATTGTGCCTTTCGGCTATTTACAATATATGTCATCCATTCCTGGCCGAGGCCGTTTCCTTTTTTAAAATAAAAATTATATTATATGTCAGGGTTTTGTTGTATGTCAGGTGAATTAGTAAGTTTTCTTAATACAGGGAAAATTTGGTAAAGATTAAGTTTGAAAATAAAACCCTCTTACAATTAGAAATCCAACCCAAATCGTTTGGTGTGGCTCAAAAAAAATAAAACGGAGAAGTTATTCAATTACCTTATAGTTAATATGACACTTGTTTTTGTATTCTGTTTGATCTCTTTTTCATATCAACTGGTATTTTTTTATTGTATGATTACCAAAATATCGAAAGCTGAAAACTTCAATTACTAAATCAGTGTTAATCGATGAATCTCTAAACGAGGTTTTACTGTAAGTCTACTGAAAATTATTATATTCGAGATGCTACTGTATTTGAATTATAATAAATTTTATAGTACATGCATATTTCGGGTACGGTTGACATTTAGTGGTGTTGAAATCCTTGCAGGTAATAAAGGCAATGGTTTCTGTGAATTAATGCAAGCGATTTTACGATGGAGATGCGTGTGGGGTCTCGGAGATCGCGAATGAAGAGTGGCCGCAATATCTTAGTTAAGAAATCCCAATCAGCCATTAAGAGGTGAATTTATACTCCGGTGGTGTGTTATTATAATCCACATAATTGCGGTATAAATTGGAAAACGCCGCCGGAAAGGATAATGCAATATAATATATAAACTATCACTAAGTCATAGCAACAAATCCCGTTTTGCGTTGGATTAATTTATATAAATACCACGAGCCGAATCCTCCTTTGCTGCCATCCCCATTCATACCTCCTCTTCTTCAAGTCGACTTGTTTATCATTCGGTGGAATTTATTGGAGCCATTAGTTCTTCGCTCTGGAAAAGGAGTTTTATCAATAAACTCGCTGCGTAATTATTTTGGAAGTATCAATTTTGCTCTCCGATCTAGAATCTATATATTACGGTTTGCCGTTTTGATTAATATGATACCAGGAACTTAACTCGCACCGAACAACTTTTCCTTTAATTTATTTACTGTGTTTAAATCATATCGAAGTAAAAAGAAGAATAATTTAGCAAGATGCTTTTGCATAGAGATCTATAAACTATAAATAACTTATTAAACATTAACATAGAAACTGCTAATTAAATGGTTATTCGATCCAAATAAATTAAAGGTATTGAATAATTTAAAAGATTCTATGATTTGTTACCATTAGTTCATATAAACTTTCAGGCTAGTTTATGAATTCCATTTTACGGATAATACTTAATATAACTATGCAAATATAGTTCTGAATGTACTAATAAAATGGTTATGATTTATATTAATAATTTATTTAATATATTATATGAACTTATTAATTTGTTGTGCAATATAAAATAGAAAACAGATAATAGTTTTTATATCAAAAAAGAAGTGCAGTAATACCTGACATAGTACGGGTAATCGGTTCTGCCAACATCCCGCACTGTTTGAAGCAGAAGCAATTAAAGATTTTAAAATGATATAACAATATATTACGTTTATTCTGCTCAATTAAAATTTAGTTTGTATTAATTTTTTTTTGGCCGAAGCGCACTATGCGAAGTATTGATATACAATTATTTAAAATCCACTGTTTCTTATTGATATAAAATCATATGAACTTGCAGAATAGTTTATGCATTAGCTTAATAGTTACATACAAGACTTAACTCTTTGTAAATAATATATTTTTTCTTTCGAAAACTTATTTCTTTTTTAAGTTTTGTCTACATTTTACTAAAACATAATGTTAGGAATGTTACAATAAATTTAATGAATTTATAAATTTTTATTATAAAACAAAAGAGCACTTAAAAAGAAGAAGTAAAACATTTGAGTGAAGTTACATTTGGACTTCATTAAAATTAATGAAATTTGAAAAACTTTATTTTTCTTTCTGTTTTAGAAAATTTTAAAATTCGAGTTCGTTTCTATCAAATATTACATAATTTCTACATTCTCAAATATTGGGCCCTTCTGTAAGTATGAACGAATAAGCAAACACTGTGTCTGGGGAAACAGCTGTGAAGCTGCTTTAAACGTTTAAACAATCCTTATTTAGGCACGAACACGTCTCGCGACTCGCATACTCGATAAAAAAAATAATAAAAATAGACAATTATTTTAAAAATCGCCTTATTTGGGCACAAACAGGTCGTACCTGCAGCTGTGCACGTTTAAACACAACTTATTTGGACACGCACTCTGCTTCGTACTCTCGATAAGATAGTAGTAAAAATTAGGCGATTGTTTTAATAAATCGCCTTATTTGGGCACGAAAACAATAAGATTATTACGAATGTGGAAATTAAGTAATATTTGATATGAATATACAAAAAGATAGCCGGATTTAATTTTTAAATTAGATAATATTTATAAGAAAAGTGATAATATTTTTAGTTTGTTGTAATATAAGTTGGATATAAAGTTCAACGTTTTTGAGTGAAGTAGTCATAGGTTACTTATTGTCTAGAATCGAACCAATTCTCTAGTTTTTTTAATTGGTTCATTATTCATTATAACTGAAAATTATGAACAAGAAAAATAAAAAATGTATTATATATAATTCATAGAAAGTCGAATATATTGCAAATATTATCATTATATAATCAGCAAAAAAGTATTTACATTGTAACAAGACAAGTCTTATTTATATAAACAGGACTATCGTTATCTCATCTCGGGTATTTATTTGTCACCTTGGTCAATACCTGGAGAAGGACACTTAAATATCAGCTGAGAAAAGGTTTTGTTTACTAATAGACAAGAGATTAAAATCTGAAAAAAAAATGTTGATTTTTCATTTCACAAACTTAAAAAAAAGTTTAGAAAATTTACAAAATAAAAACAAATTTATTTTCGTATTTTTTTTTTTAAATAAATGAAAGATTAGGATTTTACTGGATCAAATATTAACCGAAGCTATGGATTGACCATATCAAGGAAGAGTATAGAAAATATCAAAATTATATAAAGACAAAAAAGTAATGCAATACCTCACATAGTTCGGGTAATCAGTTCCGCCAATATCTCAAACTTTATAAAGCGGACTAATAGAGGACTTTAAAACCACATAGAAAAAATAAACTGCATAAAAAGAAGAATTTATTTTATCAATTAAAATTTAGTTTGTTTTGAAATTTTCAAACTACTATACTGAATCCGCACTGATCGAAGCCGCAATTCTGCATTATTATATATCTTATTAAAATTATCATTCATTTCTTGAAAAATGAGAAATTTAAATTAAAAATCATCATGTAATATGATAAGTTTGCTAATTGATTAAAACGTAACTGAATTTCTTGTTTTTTTTCTATTTATATAGTCAACAGTTTGTTTGAGTTTATTAAAAGAAAATGATCAAATCTAATCAATTGAATCATTCACTGTTCACAAATATTTATAACTTAAACATCGTAATAATTTACGTGAAACAATGCAGTAGGTAAATACGAACAACAATAATAAATAAAATGAAAGTATGCAGCATTTCCTATAATCTAAACATACTACTTAATCTGACGTACAATGCGTTTGTGAAGTAACGCAATGATAAAGTAAATATGTATGCAATAAACCGTAATCCAATATTTACTAGCTGTTTCCTTGAGGAGGTGAATACTGTACATGCGCTGTCATTCTTAATGACTATTACGTGTCGATTATCTAATTGAATAAAAAAGGATACATTCGTACATCCATATGTATGTATAGATATGCTCGTAGAGTAGACGAAGAAGAAGAAAAAAATCCAATAATCGAAAGTGTAAACACAAGAAATGCCGTGGAGTGGAATGAACAGATATGACAGATGGCAAGGTGATGACCTGGCCTGAAGCCATCAGGTGTTTCTCCACGGCACCACAGGCGAAGAACGGCCACCGCAGTCACATTCACAACAAGCTTCAATTTTTCAAGCTATCATAAATTACACAATCTGACTAATGAGAATACCGTTCATAATTTTCTGGGTAACGAATAACGAGTATTCACTTTGAAACGTTTATATCCGCATGAAGATAAATATAAGAATCTTTGACTTGTGTGCTTTTAATCTCAATTATTATATATAAAGTTTAATAGAAAATAAATACTAGGTAATAAGTATCAACCGCTCACCATTTTACCAAGCATAGTCTGGCTTCAATCAGTCCGAATTGATTATATAGTGCGTTTTGAAAATTTAAAAACAAAATAAATTTATTGTTTTATTTAATAGATAAATTTTAGTATTTTTTTCCTTTATACAGTCTAGTCTCTTTTTGTGTACTTTTGTGCTCAGTTATTCCAATTTCAAACAGTCCGGGATATTTGCGGAACCGATTACCCAGACTATATGAGGTATTGCTGTATATTTATAAGAACATAATTAATATAATTTGTTTTGTTTCATTAAAGCTTTCTTTATGACCAACTACTGTGAACACAATTCGAATAGAAACACACGAACAAATGCGTGAACTCTTGCATGAACACATGATCGAAAACCTGCACATACACCTGTTTGAACTCCTACATGGACACCCGCTTGAACACCTACACGATCACCTGCGTGAACATCTGCATCAACACATGCACGAACACCTACGTGAACACATGCAAACAAATTTTGATACAAAATCGTAATGTCTATTCAGCGGTTCCAAAACGTTAAACAAATTTTTATATAGTCAAGAGAATCAGTTGCGTTTTGCACACCTGTATAATATAGATAAAAAGCAATAAAAATTAGATGTGATTCTCAAACACGACGCATCTACGCAGCAATAGAACATCTGTGACACTCAAACGTTAAAACAATCCTCATTTTGCCAAGAAAAATTGTGCGTTTTGTACACCTGCATAATTGATAAGAAAACAATAAATATTATGTTACTACCAGTCCTCTAATATGATTATGAATTAATTTCAGATCTCGGTCATTAAAACCAAATTGAGCACGAAATATTGTGCCTTTGGTTTCCTCCCAGTTTTGTAACCGCTGTGTTAAGATCACCAATTAATGTATTATATTTAGCTTAAATTGCTTATCTTACTCAAATGACCTGGCGTAAACAATCAATTTAATTTAATATGAACCTTTGATACTTAATAATGATGAAAAACTCAGAATAAAAGAATATATTATTAAAATTTTAAAACGTAAAATATATAATCCTTATAATTATTTTAGAAATTAATTATAATATCGACTAAAATGTTTCTTGACATTAATTAAATCATATAATTCATATACAAAATGCAGTTGTATACTTTTTGTATTTGTTTCTTTCTTAGCCAGTAATAAATATTAAGTCATAATCGATGAAAAAAACATGAAACTACAGTACAAAAGTAGCAACCGTAGCACTAAAACTTACATAAAGTATAAAACAAAAAAAAATATGTGAAAAGTGGATGCCAGAAAGTAAAATTCAGTAATGAATATTGCTAATATTAGTTCCATTTTTTATTTTCTATTTAGTCAACTTAGGACTAATAAAATAGTACATCAGTGGAAATTTAAGAAAAAGCTGCCTAGTTAAAGAAAAGTACTTTACAAACAGTTATTTACATCTACAATACGTATATGTTACATAATTTTGAAAATATATTTGTATCATAAGTAGTGGTAATGCAGTATATTAAAATAGAATATGATATTTCATTACGATAGATTTATTTACTTTAATAAAATTTACTAACTTTGGTGGTTATTTTCTGTAACTGAAATGTAATTAAGTTAGTTTTATCTTTGCTATTTATATTTGATTACTGTTTATGATATTGCGTTCTTAGAAGATCATATTATATAAATATATTATATGGTACAAAGAACAATAAAAACTATGCATTAAGAGCGCTGCAGGGATTTAAATCAATGTTTGAATACGGTGGTTAAATAACCTGGATGGATTCCGTGAAGTAAATAGGTTTTAAAAAAAGAATGTTTAACATAAACACAGATAACAGCGTTCTTAACGAACAGCAACAATAGGAGTTATAATCTTTATAGCTCTCAGGTGTGCATAAAATAATGAGCACAGCGCGATAAGATTAGGAAACTATGTTCGTAATTTGAAAAATGAGTGAGCGAACGAGTGAAAGAGAGATATATAGATAAATGTACAGAAAATAGAGAAAGAGAAGAGAACACGACACGACGGGTGAGTGGAAATCGTGTACAATTGAAAAACGCTAGACGACAAATAAATTTCTCCGTCCTGACGGAGATTAATAAAGTCTTCAGCATGTTTACAAGCTTAAATATATGTCAGCGCATGTAGAAGGCCGTGTTCAGTTGGAAATTGATATAGTGGAGATCGTAAAATTCGATATTTTTAATCACAACTTTCGCACGGAAATTGTCACTAATTCTGGATGCGTAACCATTTATTGATGAATTAAATACCAAATGGTGCGGATGCAGCAGGGAAGAGAACGGTTTTTGTGAGAAGACGATGCGTGCAAAGGAAAGGAGGTGATGGCACGGAGAAAGAAGGTATCGAAGGAAAGAGCGAGAGCAAAGCAGTCTCATAAATTGAAGCATGTAGTCTGTACATTAATGGAAGAAGTCGAGAATAGTTGACCAGCGTTGACGTCAAATGTGTGACCACATGTGCGATTGTTTAAGATCTTGACCAGCTGCTACTTCAATAACTATTTTTAAGGTGTTGCCGAATGAGAGCGTTCGGGAACGCTGCACGAAATAAAATCAATAACATTTCCATTTGCTGCCAGACAGAATCCGACTTCTCTGGCTATTTTCTATGCGAAATAAAGCCGATTCTGGACTTATATGTACTTTTAGTGCGAGCCGCATTCCAATCCCTCCCATGAACAATGCACATGTGTGGATTATGTAAAAACCCATGAAAACGTTAATAGGCGCCCGAACCAGTTCAATAACCAATTTATTCCTCCTCTCGCCATCTCCATTTTTAGTTTACTTTTTCATTTCATTCTCTTCTCATATTACTTTTTTTTGTATTCTAAACCCTATTAGCTATTTCTCTAACATCTCAATATATACTACTTTTGCAATACCAATGCTATTTCGTTATTACAACATCAAATCTTATCTCCAGACACATCGTAATTATAGGACTCCAACGCTACCATTTACAACATTATTTAATTAATGACTTCATTAAAAGACAATTGTAATATTTATTTTATTAAAGTTATTACTATAATTTCGAATCATTATTTGTTATTGTCCTAATTTGATTTTTCTCCAAGAAAACATAACTTAATTAGATATATTTCACATTTGATTTACTTTCATAAGGACATAATTGATTATAGGTTTACCTATGGTTTCAATAATTCTATAAAATGTTAATAATGGACACAAAAAAAATGTGATCATTTCACCATTGAAAATTTGAATGTGTATTTTCTCTGATTTAATCCAATATTTTTATGTTTGTACATGCATACATACGTTATTAAATAGGAATCATAAATTTTTCAAAAAAATCATCTGTTAATGTAACATTTGTACATTGATATATTTCATATTTGTATTACGTTATTCAAATCATTACACAATATGTTAATCCTATCAAATTACTAAAGGTTATTCCTAAATATTAATCATTCCCGGGAAAATGTGGCCCTTTAGATAAAATTAATCAATGCAACAAGTACATATTATAAAATTACTAAAATTTCAAAATTATTCAATATATTGTCTAATTTTTTCAAGAAGATATAATTTATATAATAAATTCTTGAACTGATAACTAACCTACTAATCGAATATATGTAGTTTTGTCATTATTTCTTATTAGGATTACTTTATAGACTTCGTTTTTACAAAGTTTCAATGATTTCACAAATTGTTATTGCCATAAGGTTGTTACACATTTGATTATTAAGTTTAAAATTACGTTAAGATATTGGAACTAAGATTGTGAGTCACGTCGTCGTCTTGTTTCTTATTAATATTTGCTTTACCCACGCCTCTTTCACATCTCCGTATTATGGAGACAAATATTATTACATTGATAAAAAGTCCTCGATTTACCTGGAACAAACTAAACATTGCTACACATTGAACCTAAATACAAAAAAAAATATATACACACACACAGACGTTATCGTCGAGCAAAGATTTCATTTTGGTCTGTAAGAAAGCGACCAGAAGTGCACGATGCATTGGAAAAGAAAGGAAAGGTAAAAGGCGGGAGAGAAAGATAAAAATAAAGGACGGTTAGCGCTGCAAATATTTGATAACAGCTTTCCTTTCCCATTTGTGAATCATTTCTCCTTATCGCACTTGATTACACTTAAAACCACACCTACATAATATACACACAAATGCTACAAAATCGACCTTATGTCCTATATTACATTTTTATATTTATAATTAAACAAAGAAAGTTATTTAGTTTTATGCACACCAATGAAATATTTTACCAAATCTACTTTAACTTAAGAAATCTACAGTATATTGCTATGATTTTAACATAATTATCACTAATTTAGAGTAGTTACAATACAATTTTTTATATTGAAATTATTTTCATTTGTGGTATGACAATAACTAAATTTTCTTAGAAGTCTATACTGTCCAAGTATATAACTTCTGGAAAATTTTCTCATTGATCACGTTAGTTTTCAGATGATCATAATTTACATAAATCATATGTGTCTACACAATATATGATAAATGTTTATATATTAACTACACGATTTAATATTATTACGGGTTATGCTCAACCTTAAAAAAATACTGTTATTTACTGCAATTATTATTCTCAGGTTTATGCATATTGTCGATTTACCATTATTGTTGAATTTGTCTTCTTAACTAATAGTTGTGTATTGTACATTTTATATACTTAAATTACCAAATTTCATTAAAAATATTCTTTATTGATAGATTTTACTAAGTTCCTTCAATGGGTGTTCGATTAACAAATAGTTCAGACTGAGAACAAATTCGCGAAATATTTTTATGACCGGACAACAAACATATGTTCGGATAACGAACCGGTAATGATTCGTTATTCGAACAATTGACGTTATTTTTGGGACCTAACGTTAGAGGTGATATGAAGTATAAACTACTTCATAAATCAGATAACTAACTTCATCTGACGTTGAATGAATTTTGTTTGTTAATCACTTTACTAAGTAATAGAAAATTCATTAAAATTCTAGGGAGGATTACAAAATTTGCTATTGAGTTTATATATTTTCAATTTATAAAAACCTAAGCACTTTAAACTATATTTTTATAAACAAAAAACTTTCCTATCCATTAAGCTCTCAATACTTATGTATAGGTACTATTGACTAGTACTAAATAAATTCTAAATTTGAATATTAGGAAAGTAAATTATTACTATCTTGTTGGTATTGCATATATTTCGAGTACGTGTTATTCCATAAATCAAAAGTGAATTTGCGTTATAAATTATCATTGATTGTATGGCAGCTTTAGGCGAATTATGTCAAAGAAGAAAAATATATAGAAAAAGCAACAAAATTGAACCCGACCCATGTTCGATTCTTGTTTGTTTTTTGCGCTGCAAGTAATATCCGTATTTCAAATTGCTCTTTAATATCGAAGCAGTAAATCACAAACGACGGATACGACCCATATAAAATCGCATAATTGGCGAACAAAACAATACTCGGAATGTTCTTTTGCACATAAAAGGTATTCTTATTAACAATTCTGAATTATATACAAGAGTTTCTCAACATATTGAATTGTGTTAAAATCTTAACGGATTGCATAATGACAGCTGTCACCTTATATCAAAGCGATGGACTTGTGAAATACTTTTAGCCAAGGTTTCCCAAACTATGTGTTTCGCGGACAGTTAATAGGTGTTCCGTGAAAACCTGGAATGAAATACTGACTAGATGCTTTTTATTGATTATGTGTTAGTATCTACCATACAAAATGAACAAGATGAAAATTTGAGGAAACATTTGGGAAACGCAATTAGAATGTTGTACAACTACATACTGAAAGGTTGAGAAACACTATTATATAGAAAGCCTAGATTAAAATTGTGAATAATACAAAAAGCTTATATAGAGTGAAATTCATAAAATTGTATATTTAGTTATCTAATTAACGTTATAGAGTAATTAAATTAAAAGATATGATTACTTTTAACCGAAATACCTCAATTATTAATTAACATTACGTAAAAGTAATTATATCAAAAGCAACGAACCTTCTAATGTTCGTTTTATAGTTTTTGAGTTATTACGTACACATTTAATTTTTATTGGTCCAGTATTTTCCAGAAACCACTAAAAACTGATTGAAAAAACTTTCATATACAGACATCAATTATAGTGACAATTAGTGGAAAAAGTATTTCTCAATGACAAAATAATATTGTTTTCATTATATTTATATACACTACATTCGATATTTTACAAAATATCTAGGATTTTAATAAAATGACTAGTTAAGATCATTGTTTTTTTATATTTTATACATGTAATTCCAAGACAGTCAGTATAATAAATTATATATTATATGCAATTGATCGATAATAAATAATTTGTTGCAAAGAAGTTCGATGTTAAAAATCGTGTTTTGGAATAGAAAAAAGAGGAGTCAAAGAGGGTGTATAACGTAATACATCAATGTCAACGCGATTACGTAATTAAGTGTTAATTCTCATGTTTACTCTGGCTGTCGATCCAGGATGCAAATCCGCAGGATGAAAAATAAACATGTGAAGCGAAAAGCGAACCTGGAGACACGCGTTGCAGCTGACGGATGATGAAGAGGTGGCTGTGGACGAAGAGATGAAGGATGTGCAGGAGATGGAGGAGGATAAAGAGGTGGAGGATGTGAATGAGATGGTGGAGGTGGAAGAGGTGAACGAGGTTCGGTTTCTTATAAAGCGAACTTAATACGGTCTGAATATGACACCATGAACAATGAAATAAACATTGCGTACACGTTGTTTATGAATATAATAGCGCTCGTATATTATAAGATAGAAACTGCAGAATGTCGCTGATGGATAAATTCGAAAGATAAATTGGCGCCAAGGTGGCACCCAGGAAGGTAGAGCTATACCACGTCTCGTGTGCACAGCATAATGTGTGTGTATGTAAGTATGAGAGTGTGTGTGGGTTTAATCTGATCTGCAATAAGTTAAAATCATAATTGCCCACATAAGTTCCGTTTATTGCTTTGGAAATTTCTTATTATTACTTAACAGTGAGAATTATAAATCGAAGGGTTGACGAGGAGGGGGATCGAACGAAGGATGCCATTTGATAGGCGGAGGAATGTAATTGCGCCTAGATCATTTGGAAGCATTGATAACAACAATGGCATTCGATCGAAATCAATTAATACGGGCATCGGTATGAAAGAACGAAGAAACGCGAATTCTATTTACATTTATATTGGTTGTAAATCCACCGATTAAAATCTTATTATTAGTTGGAATAGGAAGAGTAATTCCATTTACCCGGTGTTTGAAATACTCTGTTCACTGTCAAATTAATAGATTACATAGTATTTATTACAATAAAACTTCTTTTATATTTCAACTTTTAAAAACAATTAAAATTGAATTATAACAATTATATTAATAAATTGTGATCAAAAAATATTTCGATAAAATTTATTTTTTTAAATTAATATGTAATTAACGAGATAAATATAACAATAATTTATTGTAAACATGAAAATACATATGTTATGTGGACACGCATGAAGTCAATGAGAGCCGCATTCCGGTTTTTAATATATGGCTCTACACTTTAATGTATTATTATATATTAAAGAGCCACACTATACATATATAGTATTAAATACACGAATACAAATTTTCAATGTGAGCCGCATTTAGCTAAACGAAGAGTCTCATGCGGCTCTACGATCCGAATTCGCATACCCCTTAGGAATTCTACATATTTAAAGAGAATTTTAATATATCTAAGTATATAAGTTTGTTAAAAACCTATAAAAAAATAATTCATTCTGATTTAGTATCAATTTTATGTTCTAAATAAGGTTATAATAATTATATTAAATTCACTTAAAAAGTATTAGATCATTCTTTGCCATTGATTGATTATATAAAATGTTTATTTATGAACTGTGGACAATAGGTTTTAGTATAACTTTCGTTATTTTAATCTAGACATTATATTTTACTTTAATAAATATTTATTTTTTTAAGAACTTTTAGGAATTATATCCAATAAATTATTATTCAACATTAAATTTGATAATATCTGAACTATGTGAAGCTTATAAACCTTTCATAAAAAATAAATATAGTAATTTACTTCAAATATTGAATTTCTTGAATAGTACTGAGAACTTCATTGAAATCGAAGAAATATTCAATTGCAACAATTCTATATTAGAAAAACGGGCTTAAAATTCATTGCAAGAAATAAATATATTAGGTTTCATGATTAAATATAAAAAATCAAATTTTAAGAACCAATAATTACGCTTTTTATATGTTAAATATGTCATCAGATTCTATAAAAAGCAATAGTAGTTGGTGCACGTCTGAAATTTCTGTCTCAGGTCACGCATAGAGTGGATGCTGGATAACACATAAAAATTGTCTCAATTTAATTGATATTGTCTAAATGTTAACTGGTGAAAGTGTCAAATAAAATGATATTTATGAACTGCCCTTACTGGTGACCAAAAGAAAAGAAAAACAAAACGATACAATAATTGTTTGTAAGTCGATACGGTCATAAGTCGGGGGCGACTGTGCGTTCTTTTTATGCAGAGAAATAAAATGAGTCAAGTTCATTAAGTAAAAAAATGTTGAAATTTATTGGTGGAGCCTTTTGAGGGATTTGTAAAGAAGGAGTTATGAAGGTGATAAATTCGGTGTTCTTTTTTTTTCATAAACTTCTTCTTGTTATTCTGTGTATTATTTGGTGGGATTTAGGAGACGGACGTAACGGAGGTGTGCGTGTGTCTGAGTGAGTCAGAGTGTGTGTGTTGTATGGTGTGTCCAGTTTGAACGTCGCTGGTTGGGATGTGGGACGTGGGACGACGTGGATATTGGCGCGGTCCAAGCCAGTCATAAGCATCATCAGCTATGGGATCAACATCGGGATCAGCATCAGCACCACAGAGAGATGCAGGTGTTACTCAGACTCACTGGCGCCGACGAGCATTCCTAAAAGGCACACACGTGCACATCTCTCTCTTCTTGCACACTCACTCCGCTCCTCACCTCTCCATTCCACTCCATACTGCTTGACTCGCCTCTGCCACTCTTCAATTCCGATCTCCGCCCGATGACCATCGCGGCCGCATTTTTCTCTTTCAACTCCTAACATTATTGTGAGCTTTCAATACGCCTTAATCACACCCAAAAAGAATATAAATAAAAACACGGCGGTCGCCGCTTCTTCTTTCTCTCTTCCTCGGTCGCCCATAGACAGGCGCACACCCATTTATGTTCCTTTCATCCGTGTCTGCGTTCTAGTGAAAAAAGGATTTCAATATACCGGGATTACTATTTAGCGAACAATTAAACCTTATTCAAAATTTACCTTTCACAGTTCTTTGCATTCCATGCATGTTTATTACACACCACATTTTTACCTTATTATACCTGATACTAATCCTTTAGTCCTATCGACAGATTTTAAGATTTACTTCTTATTCATTCTTAGATGAGAAACAATTGTAAAATAACATTTTTAAATATGTCAAGCAATCAATCACATAATATAAATATATATATAAAGTATAAAATATAAAGTAATTAACTGTTATAATTATTATCATGTAAAAATATTTTTAATATTAAACAAGTTTTATTGAATCTTTCAATATATCAAACAATTAATCAAGTAATTAATTGTCCAAACATCTTGTTTATAAATATCAAGATTAACTTATGTTTTTAGTATCGTGTGAAACAATCAAAATATAATAATCAAGCTTTCGAAAACATGATATAATTACAATTAGTTATGGGAAAAGTTAAGAACATATATTAATTAGTTGTTTTAATCAAATATTTTTTGTAAATAAATAGAACAATTTCAAAGATGTGCATTACCATACAATATAGTAAAAGTTTATTGTAAATTGAACATGATTTAAACAATTTTATAAAATCCAATTTACAGATACAAAAGTTCACAGGTTATTAAATAAATTAAACGTACGATTATCATTAATTATGTTAAAATTAAATATATAACGTTAGGATATCATCCTCATTATAACTATTATGTTTTGAAGATACCAAGTTTTTCTTGTTTTTATAACAATTGAATTTAAAAAATAACATGTTTACTTTATTTTACACAGAAATAATTATGTAAACCTAAATAATCATATAATCAGAAACATGAAATTTAACATAAACCTAAAGTTTATTTAGATTTGAATTATAACATAAATTTGAAATATAACAAAATAAAATAAATTTTATGTCGTAATTATTAGTTGTATAAAAATATATTTCTTAATTTAATAACAGATATTAAATATTATTTATTCATCTCGATAATCACTAGATTCTTGTTTAATTAAATGCAATTATAAATGTACTTAAAAATTAATTACAAAAATGAATAAACTTGTTTTAACATATTATATTAACTATGAAAATAACTAATTTATCGTTAAAAACGTCTTTTACGTCTTTCCAAGCGTTTCCAAATATTCAGCATTATTTTAAATGTGAATATAATCAACTTATTCAATCTTTGTAATGATTACTAATAACTCATAACGAGTGTAACAAGCAAATGTTTAACTTGATGACAAGAAATTGTAAAAAGTCAAATTTTGCGCCCCTAATATAATCGCGCCTGTGGCAGGCGCCTTGCTCGTCGCGTCCTAGTTACAGCTACTGTTAATTATACAATTTAAACATAGAAACTTAATTCTATCATTTTACAGTTTTCAATAGTTATGTTGAAAGGATTTTTGTACTATATTTTGTATCAAATTTTGCAATAAAATAAATAAGATTGCTAATTGCATTTAAATGATTACAGTTGTAACCAATTATATACGATCATCTGTAAAAAAAAACATGTTTTTTAACAGAATGGTGAGCAGATTGGTAAATTCTACTTCACCGAATGTGTCACATTTATAACACTCAAGTATTATCTTGATATTACTTCTGAGAATGTTTCCAGTTTTTGGACCAATTTTAAACATAGCCATAGAAATGAATGGTTGGCATATGTTTGTGTGGACACATCTCATTGCAGATGGGCTGTGAACATTTCGTTTCGGGACGGGTGCGACTTCAATCGTCCCTATCTGTGTTTCCTTTAACCCATGGTATAATTTACTATACTCTACAGACATTGAAGCCAATTAACAGATTTGCACCATTCTGTAGAAAATGTATGTTTCAAAGTACTATTTTTAAACTTTATTTATGAAGTGTAAATAAATGCTCAAGTTTCATTTGTTTTTCGTCTTATTTTAAAGATATCTTAAGTTAATAACTACACAATAATTGACAAGTAACGTTTAAAGTACTTGTAAATGATAAAAAACGTAGTCCCAATGATATTTATGTATAAACTTATAAAATGTATTGTACTTGACAAGAATAGTGCTTATAAATGTCATAGAATATCCTTAAAGCTGATATGAACTAATTTATATAAATAGAACAAAAAACTTATCGCTTAATCCTCATAAACTACGTAGAATGTAGTAACCTAATTAAAAAGATTTCATTATACATTATTCTTATACATTTTTTTTTATTAATAACTTTATTATTTAAAGTTTTGTTTATGCCTCATATAATCCGGTTAATAGATTCTGCCTTACCGGACTGTTTGAAACCAAGCAAATCCACACAAAAAAAGTTCTTTTATGCATAAACAAATATTTTTGTGAACAATTTTTTTATTTAATTTATTATTATTTTGTTGAATTGTTGAATTATTATTTTGAAAAACTGAACTATATGAGGTTTTCTGTATGTAATTGATATTTATAAATTTGAAACACACATAAAATACTATTATAAATGAATTGATACAATCAATTATCAACGACGAATTATTCAGAAATAATCAAACATTGAAAATTATACATTTAAATTAAATCAGTATTTAATGAAATGCACGTTTTAGACTATAATTGTTCAAATTAAGTGTAATTATTTAAATTCCAATAACAATTTCAGCTGTGTGTAGGTTTCGCTTCGAATTACCAGATTTGTTTTTTTACGTCCAAAATAATTGAAGGTTAACATATAATAGAACTTAAAAGTTACGAGCATTATTTAGAAAGCAATTAAAGCCCATTAAAATGTTACACCTGTGCGGGTATTTGTTGTTGATACTTTCTGTTTTTTGTCTCTCGTTCGCTTTTCAAACACACTTATTTGCACTTTAAAAACATTAAATTTGCATATACCATTTTTGCGCATTAAAATGTTTAGAATAAATTTACACCGTTATTAAAAAGGATTGCGCAATTTTTGTAATAGATTTCTTATATAAATTTGTTGTGATCAACAGATTAAATTATTTATAATTGATATAATTAATTGCGTATTTCTATAATATTCAATGTATTACGCATTATATATAATGCGTATGTTTTATTTAACGTGAAAGTTTGTGATAATATCAAAAATTTGTTTATATACGCAACTACATTTTTTTCAATTTTGTATAATAAAATGTAAAGAACCTTTATCGATAAAACTTTTGGGTATTACAATATATTAACTGGGTCTAATTCGAAATCCCGACAATCAAATTCTCATAGTGAAAAACCCGACATCCATAATCCTAACAGTGCTAAAATACCGACAGTATCAAAATCCCGAACATTTTAGAGGATTTTGGCAATCCTTATTCAAGTTTGTCAATGCGCCATATTTATTTGTATAATTTGGTTGTATTCTTGAAATAACGTACTCGAGCATACAATTGTTGAAATGATCTATAATATACATACATCAGGTATACAGTAATGAATTGTGAACAACTCCTCCCGGTTTCTCTCCTTCACCATTAAATATCCACGCCCATAAATTTGATCACTGCTTTTTTATGATGGAATTATTTCACAAATATTCTTTTAGCAACTCTTGATGAGTCTGGGGGTTAATTAACTACATAGTATTAATTTAGCATAGTTATAAAGCATGATTCCAATAAAACACAGGTTTTACTCTAAACAATAGAATATCGATGTTCTTTTTTATTCACGTAGTAAGTAATAACGCTCACATTTAAATTTATTTGTTTTACGTCTATATCAAATATTAACAGACACTGTTGGCATTTTAACACTGTCACGATTATGGTTGTCGGGATTTTGATTGTCGAGATTTTGATCAGAAGCGACATCATCTATGTAAAATTTACAAACTTTTGCTTAGTTTGTATGTTTTTCAGCTGCGTTGAAACTACTGTCTTTGACTTATTACATTACAATTTTTTATTTTTTGGTAATTTTTGATTTGAAGGCGCAAATTAGACACTTCGCCCGTGTTAAGTGTCGAACATTAACCGAACATTTACTTTTACTTAATGATTTAATGTATTACAATAAGATTTCGTTTAGCGCTTAGAATGCGTTCATAGATGACAAACCCTAAACGAAATAGCGTTAAGCGATGTCATTTTAACATATGGTTATTTGTTCTATTTAACATTAGATAGATAAATTTAAAGGAAGCGTTAAACGAGGTTTTACTGTATATAACACGTCCTGAAATAAAAAATTTCAGAGAGATATTAAATTATTTTATTGTAATGGTTTAAGAAATATTTTTTATTTTAGAAAGAAATTCTAATAGAGATAGAACTTTTTATAGACCTTCATGTAATATATAAACGCTTTACATATGACTAAATCTCAAAAGCTCAAACAGCAAAGTTTAGTCTAGTTGAGAATACATATAAATATTGGGGTCTATATCAAAATTTCGACAATCAAGTTCTCTACATTGAAAATCCCGGTGACCATAATCCCAATAGTATCAAATTACTGACATAATTACAATCCCGAATATTGTAGCGGATTCAACTTTGTCAATGAGCCATAGTTATTTGTATTTTAAATATAAAAACTTCGAGCATAGAATTGTTGAAATGATCTATACTGATACTGTCGGGATTTTGATACTGTCGAGATTATGGTCGTTGGGATCTTGAATGTCGGAATTTTGATCTGACAAACAGCATATGTATTTCAACAATGTTGACGGTCATTTTTTTCCCATACAGCGTTAAATATTCAATGATTCGGTGTTTGCTCTTCAAGCCTTAAACGTCCTCAAATACGTTCAAATTCAATAAATTTACTTGGCATAAATTTGCACAATCGTAAAACGATTCTGCGTTTAAAGAACCATTACGCGGTTTCCAGAATATCGTTTCGCAACACCATATAACTTCTTTAATGTCACTTCCAAGATCCAGCTGACATTCCAATTCTTTTCGTACGAAGAGTAAATACTTTTTTTTTATATTCGCAATAAAATTAATGAACAACAAACAACGTTAGCAGCAAGAAGAAAAAAATAAATAACATAGAGAATTAATATATTTAAAGACTATATAATTTAATACTTATGAAAAACAAAAATTCGAGTTGAATACTTAAACGGGAGCAGCTGAAGTTTCAAATTGATTCTAGTGGTAGTAGCAAATTACGTTTTGTAGATTATAGAAATTGCTTCAGAGAAAATAGATTTAAATTAGGTTTGCACACGCGAAGTCTATGGATTTGGATTCGATGCATGGGCGATGTTTACCTGAAGACATTTTGGTTGGGTTGCAGTAAATGATTATAGAGGGTTACGCAACGCGCTCTAGATTCTCGGATTCAGATATTCGTATGTGTGTGTTGTATGTGTATAGTAGTAGTATGTGCGTGTGTGTATGCGTTTCAACAAATGCACGCAACTATAAATAAAGACTTTATGAGCTGCAACTGGTTCGACACCTGTTTTGTGGATTTCGCGTTTTTTTTTATTCCGTTCGGAATGTACGTTGTGCAGAGGATGGTAATTGAAGAAGAGGAGCAACGGAGGCGCAGACAAACGGAAATACGTTCGAGTGGCCACGGCGTCCATTCATCGAAACAGAAGTTGTAATAATCACATCCATTCATAATGCCACACTTGCTTATCAATGGATCCAATCTAGATTCGCTCAGCTGCTCTCTCAGACCAACTTCCTGTCACCAAATTTATTCACACTTTGCTTTAATTCACATCCACCCCGCTCACTCATTCTCTGACCATCCTGCATTTACATTTTGATTCCGATTCATAAAATGGTCTATTGTGAACCATCAAATACTATTACTATTCATTTATTTATATGTTCTGTGTTGCATGAATAGGATAGGAAAACATTGTAGTAAAATATCACAAATGTATGTGTTTATTACAGATTAAAAGGGAAATTTTCCGGAATGCCGGATGTTGCCAATAAAGCGAAAAGTCGTATAACAAATCAATTGATTTGATACAAACTTGCCTTGCTTTCTTCTTCCACTTGTAGTGTTTTTAGACTTATAATTAAACATTTTGGGCTGTAAATCGAAAAAGTTCCATAATTAAAAAAGGCCATTATAGCGAACCGAACTAATTGAAACCGGACTAATCGAGAAACTACATACAAAAAGTAAACTGCACAAAAATAGACTTGACTGTATGAAGGATAAAAAGACGATAATTTCTGTATAAAAAAACATTTTGTATAGTATTTTTTTACAGTTTTATTTTATTTTGCTCAATTAAAATTCAGTTTATTTTGAAATTTTCAAACTGGACTATAGTGAATCCGGATTGATCGAAGCCGCACAATTGTTGTATATATTTTATTGCAGAATTCATCCCAGGCTTATTTTCTTCTCATCGTGCATTTACATTTTGATTCACAAATGTTACTTAAAACTAAAAAGGGGATTATCAAATATTTATTATTTTGGAACATTAACTAAATTTGATAATTACTACTAGTATCATCCTAAACTTTAACTTTTCGAATTTGCAGCTATATAAAAATCAAAACGCTTCAGAAGGTAAGATGTTCAGGACTGTAAATTATACATTAATTTAATTAAAAATAGATTTCAAGATTATAATTATCCTAAACTTAAAGAAAATACACATATGGGCTTTTCGAAAACCGAAGTCTTTGTACATTTCACGTACTTCACAGTTTGCTTAATGGGCCAAAAACCGAGGTTTTAATATATTCATTATATTAATCCTTATATTACTTGATTTTACCTCTCCGTCATTAAAAATATATTTAAATCAAATAGGGTTCTTCATATCATATTAATACATTATGGAAGAGAGACTTTCCATGTAATAACAATAGAAATACTAAGTAAATGTGATTTAACGAGAAAGTAATTAGAATTTGTTAAAGACTTACTGGGATGTATACAAATATTACAGTTGCGAAAGTGAAAATCGCCTTGTAATAAAAAAAATGAAATTATATTTATTTACACGTCAAAGCTAAATAATAATAATTCTCGGTTTTGCTATACACAACAGGTGTTCAAACAAATTGCCTTCGATTAATAAACATTGACCCAATCTGCCGTCACATTTGTAAGCATCTTATGACTCACTAATTGCCACTGTGTTCATAATAACTTTGTACGTAATTTTTCTAAATACCAATGGAATATTATTATGTACTTTTTTTTTGATTTAAAAATAAAATTAAGACGCAATATTCATTATATGAGTATCTATATAATCATCAATGTTTTGGTAAACTTATTTAGTATTTTAGATAGAAGTAATTAAATCTGCAAAAAATATATCTTAACACATTTTTCTTGATAATGATTTAGTATTTTAGATAACTGATGTTGTATGTGTTTTGTTGGTCTTTTGCAATATTACCACTAAATTTCTAACAAACACCACAATTCTATCTGTAACCATTACAAAGTCAATACTTAATAATGATAATTTCAATATAATCAGCATATTTTTTGAAAACTGACAAAATAATTTATAATAAAATATTATCAACCATCAAATTTGATTATGTAAGCTGCTAAATTTGTTTATGAAAGTTTAGCGGCTAATAGATAACGAATATTCAGTAGTTAAAGAACACCACCTGGTATTCTCTGGTTATGAAACAACGCTTTTTTCAAACCATATTTCAATAAGATCATTTAATTTGATTTCAATTTCATAATAATTTTACAATGAACATCTGTTATATGAGCATGTTAAAATACTATTAATCATTCATTTAATACGTGATAAAATTAACCATATACAAAAGTGTAAATGGTAATTATATAGTATAAATTATTCAATTCGATCAATTTTAAATAGGTGATTTAGATTTGGAAATCCACGAATTAATCAATATTCAACTAAATTGAAATATAATTTATATGACATTTCTTTGGAATTATCTAGAATTTCTATAATTTTACTTTTTTTTTTGTTTAAATTCAAATTTTGTTACATATATAAATTATCTAAAGTTTAATGACTAAATGAAATGAAATTATTTATAGTTTTTTTTTTCATCCAAAAATCTAATTAGTACACTTTATCTTATCTACTTCTTCATGAAAAATGTCGTTTTTTGTTGTTAATTTTCATGTCCGAAGGCAAATGATAAAAATAATTATCTTGGATACGAAAACAAGCGACTGGAAATAATGAACCGATTTTCTGGTATAATAAAACTTTCAATGTTGAAATATAGGAAAGGGAGAAAAAAAATCAGTAGCAGGTAGCTAACTGGTCCTCTCTATTCAAGGCCCGAAAGGAGTCGGCTTAGTTCACAGGCTCCGTCTGCACCTGAACAATAAATAGAAGGCAAAAACACACATAATACATGTTTGCACAAGTGTTTGCACAAGTGGAAAATTGTTATAGCATCGTTTGTGCAAGCAGGAATTATATAAAGTTGTCATTACAGTACAGCAATAATAACTCGCTTAGTCCAACTTCGAGCACTAATTGAGCAAAATAAATGATAAGAAATTAATATACAAAATAGTTTTTTTTTGTTCTATATTTGTATTCTATACAGATATTATTTTTCATGTTGCTAAAGTCCAGTTAGTAGTAGAATATTAGCGAAACCAATTACTCGGACTATGTGAGATATTGCTTTTCTCACGAAATATTTATTATTTTTTAAATTTTATAACATCGCATTTAGAAAATATTCGAAAAAGGTAAAGGAAAGGTTTTTCGAACTGAAATATGAGTGCGTGCGGCTGTATAAGGAAAATTGCAACAAGTTCATCAACATTCCACGTCGATGTAAGTTAAGTGGCTTCCCAGAGCATATAACGACTTTCTAACGAAAGAAGAAGAAGAATAAAAAACATATCGCTTAAAAGAATTATACCAAAAACGATAAATAAAATCCGTAATTAGCCTGATTGGACACAACAACAATAATAAATGGTATTTTGTTGGTTTGAGTTACAAAAATGGTCTCAGTGGAGCTATGATTTATCGTTCCCAGTTAGATAATAGCATGCCATTAAACTAATGCACAAAATGTCTTAACTTAAGCAATTAGCAAATAGCTTCGTGATCCAAGGCCATTCATTAAACTGTGTTAAAAATATGTTGTTAATCTAATTATAATTATTCCATTTATTGCATTAGCAAGTTCTGCTTTTATGCAAAAATCTTGTGTATCAGATTAGCTTGTGTATCAATATAATAATTTGTATACAGTCATAACTCGATTAACGAATAGGATTTGTTTTACTTTGTTAAGCGAATCGTTAGTTTCAAAGGTAAAAACACTATGGCCAAAATATGTTCTTTTAAAAGGGAAATGAAACGATTATTTCAAATAAAGAAAAGTATAATTAAATAGTTAACTTACATATAAAGTAAAATCACATTGTGAATTATGTATCTAATGTTATTGTTTGTTCTTTCATTAAAAATCGATAGCAGAAGAAATAAGACTTTTTCCATACTCAGGATCAATTATTCTCAAAAATAAAATCATTTTTAGTTGTTAATCATTTGCTGGAAAGCAGAAGCTTCTTTAATTTTGTCTGCATTGCTGGATACTTTATTTCTAATTACATTCATGATATTTTCTTT
The DNA here is from genome assembly GCF_001412225.1 of Nicrophorus vespilloides. Taxonomy (NCBI): domain Eukaryota; kingdom Metazoa; phylum Arthropoda; class Insecta; order Coleoptera; family Silphidae; genus Nicrophorus; species Nicrophorus vespilloides. The sequence goes on from NW_017099726.1 coordinate 41,971, forward strand.
TACTGCATGTTTTGACTATATTTTACTTGAAATTGCTTATTTAGATTATCAGAGGTAACGTTAACAGAGGTATGACTGTACTACTTACTTATTGGATTAAAAAGAGTACAACATAACATAGCCATTCATAGGTTTATGCTACTACTTCACGTGCAGAACTTTTATGCTGGAATTTTACAAGCATCTATTGCATTCTTTTCCATTAAACACCTGAACTATTGTAGTAAAAGGTACAGGAAGGTTTCTTTAATTCATCTTCACCGATGTTTGGGAAATAAACTTTTGAGTTCCTCTTCATGCTTTATGAAAAGCACAGTAGTGAAACATTCTAGGAATTTGTCAGGTCTACATTTTGTATTCTGACCCACAAAAAAATATATTGTAGCCAATGTATAAAATACGTTTTAAACATGGAACATAAGTTAAACAGTACTGAATACATAAATAAACCTAAATATATGACAAAACATAGGTATTTTTCGAATAATACGATATTTACGTTACTAGAAAACTTTGTATAGTTGTTATATGAGACTAATTTAATGAGTAATTAAAATGTTGTATCTGTATGTATTATTGGTTATATATTTATCTGATATAACTAAAAAAACTATTACAAATATTACTACTGAAACATGAAAATTGTAATTGTTTCATATGTCTTTTCCTCACAAATAATGTGGCTATTAAATTGCAACTGTTAAGTCGTGTTAAATCTATTGGTAGAGAATATAATTCGGGAATTTCCGTTCTTTCTTCTATACCGTATTTTTTGAATACACTACGTGCTATGAGATAATGGTTGCAATTCTCTAATCGTGTTATTAAAGTAGGAAATGGAAACATGTACTTCTTTTTACATTTGTCTGGACTAAGAAGCGTGCAAAACATAATTGGAAAGAGTAAAAAAAGCATATTTGCCGAATGCCAGATACGCCCTTTCCGCAGATGCCCTTAATACATCAGTCACAAAAGAAGTAAACGCAAATGTGAAAATAGAAGAATGGATGCATCCTGTGAGTGGCATGACTTAAACAAAGGAGGATTGAAGTATCATTTGTCCCCCGCACGAGGACCACACATTGTCTGCAGCCACTTGTAAACACCGAAAGTGTCCAATAATACACATGTCATCACTTCCGCTTGCGTCTCTATCTCGAAACATCTTTCCGTCTACCTCGAAAACTCTCGTTTCCTGACCGATTGGTCAACGGCTACTTGCTTTATTACTTTTCCACAAAAACCAACAACCATAAAAATAAAAACATTATAATGTTGGAATTATCTTGATTCAGAATTCTAGAATTTGTTTAATCCACGCCAGAAATTGCGGTTCGTGAGTTTATTATTATTATTGTCCAGCGAATTTATAACTTCGTTCCCAAATTGCGGATCTCTGGCAACAACAGTGAACCGACCCACAAGGCATGCCAAGAAACAATCATCGTAATTTGCATAACATAAATAGTCGAAAGTGCGCCCAGAAAAAATGGCGTCAAATTATTTGAAAGCTGCTTTTCGAATTAGCTGCAGCATTATCGCAATTAAATGAAGCGAAGCGGATGCTGGTGCAGTTCGCAGTTTATTTTTGGTGTTGAATAACACTTGTTACGAATAGACTGTATTACCCAATTTCTCAAGGAGTGCACATCTGTGCTTACGCATTTCTATTGTTTATATATTTTACTAATTCGTGGAAATATTTTTAAAATATCTGCTTTAGTTTTTCAAATTCCTCAATTTAAAAACGTAAATTTAGATAAAGTGAAAATCTAAAGGTTATAACTTTAAGAACATTGGATGGTTATTAAGAATGAGGAATTATCTGTATTGAAAAAATGCTGTAGTTTCATTCAAACTATTTCATAACAAATTGCTTAATTATCATTTGAAAAGTAAAACTATTTCAACATGAAAACTATACATTTCGTGACACATTGCCTGTAATATCAACTAATATGAGTACATGTAAACAAAATTTAAAATTGCATCAACTAACTCTGTTTTACTTACCATTGAAATACATGATAAGCAATGACAGTAAATTTACTACAACCTGAATCAATATATTATTAAATTACTATATTTATTTTCAATTTAAATTACGATGATTGTTTTTATTTATGCAAATTTTATTAACATGTGAAAAAAAAACTAAAGCTTTGTTCATAAATATTTTAGTACAATTTCAAAATTACAATTATTAAATTAATTAAAAGTTATAGAATTACTACAAAAAATGTGGTGATTTCTTTTCTATTTTCTTTTATATTTATGGGTATAACTAATTACTAAATAGATCTTTTTATGAGCGTTTAATATTCAAATCATGTAAAACCCATTTAATAAATAATGTTAAAAAGTAGTTGTCACCATTGAAGTTTTCAAATATTTGAAATATTATGATTATTTTCATATTTGAATATTGATAATTGTTTTATATTTAGATTAATCTATAAACTGCAGATATGATGAATCCATGTTTGATTTACTCTGTCCGTTGGGTAAATAATAACGGTCTTGAAAATACTTATCGCGAAACGGTTTTCACCGCATTTTTTCAACGTTTCACATACAAATTTGTTTATCACAGCTTGTGCAGCTGTGTAAATATACTGACTGACCTGTCCATTCTCAGGTATATTAATACAATTATTTTATACATTGCACATCATATTTATAAGTAACTTGATATATCCATATAATAGTCTATAAATAAGCAATTATTGTTTGAATTGCAAAGGAATAATAGTTGATGACATTTGAAAATGAGAGTCATATCTCGTTAAAGTTGCATGTGTTAATGAAGTCCAAAATTGTCCGAAAATATTTCTTGCAAAGAAGTCTGTAAGAATAATGGTCATATTTTCATCTAGAAGTTGTAGCAAAAGAATATAACACCAAAAAATTATAAACTAAATTATCCAAAATGGTTCAATTAATATGTTTCGAAAATTATGATGAGAAGGATATTAGTAATTTAAAAAGGTGCACCAAATATTTAAAAAGGTGCTTAAATTACATTAAAAACGTTTAAAATGAAAAAAGTACAATGAAGAAGTGATCTGTGTTAAATGAATTACCTTGATAATTGTTATATAGAAGAGAAAAAAAAGGCACAAACAATCAACTTTAGACACATATTTTAAAATGTGATTTCACTTTGTATGTAAATTGATTATATATTTAATAAAACTTTACTTTTATTTACGAAGAAACATAGCATTTTGACCTCTAAAAATGAAGTCTCGTATTACGAAGTAATTTTGTGATATTCGTTAATAAAGAAGTCATAGCTATATGTATATATTTTTTAAGCACATTACATGTTTCTAGTTAACATTCAGTATACTTCTATATTGAATATCAAGTATATTATTTATACATTTTAATTTCTGACGTTATACATGTAAAACAGGTGCTATTTTACGTCAGGATTATGTTTTAACAAAACAGAGTCGTAAACTGAAAAGTATAATTCCTCGCACGATTCTACACAAAACAATAAACGTGTAAAATTAAACCGCGTTATCATTTAATGCTTTATGCTTCAACCTTTATTTTCATTTTTAGATATTTTTTTCCTAAATGTGAAAAGTCGTAAACATGGACCTTCCAGTTTATAATTTATATACTAAACTATTTTTAGATTCACGTCATTCTCCACTTAATAGTATTTATATTTTTATATTTATTTCTTATATCCTTTTCTTATTTTCTTTTTTGTATTTATGTAATTATACAAATAATTTTATTATTTTCAATTTTGGGTATTTTGGATACATGAAAAGTTGTAAAAAATCGACCTTCCAGTTTATACTCTATATATACTAAAATATGTTTACACATCATAGGGTGACTAATAGCCGAATGATTAAGTCGCTCTACCCACGTGCTAGTGGGCACAGGTTCAAATCCTAGTCAAGATTGGTGCTTGCAGCAATAGGGCCATCGTTCAACACAGTCAAATAAATGAGGTTCAGCATATGACCATCAGCCAAGTCGATGGATAATGACAGTATTAAGGATAGCAGCAGATTCACTATGAAAGGAAATAGTGGAATCGCAAAGCATCAATATACTACTGAAGTTAACCTACAAGACGACAGCAAATCTACAAATTAAAAAAAAAAACATCGTAATGGTAACTATCCACCGGGAAAAATTACCTACCTAAAGTCAACCGCGATTTTAAATTTTCTCAATGTTCACATTGATGAACTGATTGTGAATAAAATTACACAACATAAAAAAAGCACATCATTCTTCACTTATTAGTGTTTATATTTTCATTTATTTCTAATATCCGAAACACATCGACGTTTTTTTTTCTTTTTTTATATTTATGTAATTATTTGAATAATTACAATAAATATTATTATTTACGCATTACACATATATATTTTTAGTTTACTTTATAATAAATATGGTTTATTCATCTATTTCAGATTCATTTTTGTTCTGTTCTGTAGAATTCTCCATGGTAATGTTAAAGTAAAGAGGAACTATTATTACATTTATGAGTAATGCACATGCGAATAGTAGTCTATTATTACTATACTTAAGCTAAAATTAGATTTTGAGTTAAGTACTACTTTTCCATTGTATTTCTATGTTATATTTATAGCACTAATTTTTAAACCAAAGAAGAAAATATCAATATAGCACTAAAGCCATTATATTTCAATATAATATAAATATTTAAGATCATTTGTAAAGTTCACTATTAGACTAAGCATGGCCGCATTAATTTTGTCATAAGCCTTAGTAGCCAGACCTCCTACCCCCGGCATCAAAGTTCATTAAAACTTTGTCGTGGGTCCAGTAGCGTAATTACTGCATAACAATGGTCATCAATGTGGAAGAGCGTAGCGGATCAAGACATAGTTTTTATTCGAACTTTAGAGTTTGCTCATTCTGATCATCTATTATTTATCTACAAAATTGCCTTTAAAAAAATCATGTATCCAAAAACTCTCGTGGAAACTAAAAATTCTTACGGCCATGAATGCTGAAAATGCTTAATGGATAAGATGATTCTGGAACTAAGTTTGAATTATGAAAAGATTTGTTTATTATTAATTCAGTCTGATGATATGAATCAAATTGTCATGTTTTGAACGCTTGAAAAATAAGACTCTATTGTCAGTATTCAATTTGTTATTATAATTCTCATAACAAATTAAATGTGTGTCACTTTCACCTAGTATTACTAATTTATAACTGTTTGGAATTAAATTTCAAATTAAACCATTTTAAATATTTTATGCGCTTTGTCAAAATTAATGTGCTTTTCTCACATGGGCGGATTTAGGAAAATTCTTTATGGGCTTCATCTTCATAAAATAAAGACTAATAACTCAAACTTGGGTTAATTGGCAACTAAATATTGCAGGGCCCAATAACATTGATGCCCGAGGGGCCACCAATAATGTTAATCCAGTGCCTGAAACAGTATTATTTCTGTCCACCAAACAGAGTTAGTCCAGGGCCCTCAAACATTGTTAGCCCAGGGTTACTAAAGTTAAGTTCGATTTTTAAATTTATTATTTATTTAACTTAATTTATATTGCCATTATTAGATATGTTCATCTTTTAGTATTAACGTCATTTCTGTACCTACACATATATTATTTTCATTAAATTAATTATGATGTAAACCGCTTTATTTATAGTTTCGAAGAAATACTTTCCATATATAGATGTGAAAACTAATAATAAAAGACTTCAATGATAGAATTATTATAATTATTGATGATTATCATACTCGATGATTTACATAACTGTTTTCTACATGTATACAAATAATATAAATAATGTATAAGTAAATATAAATTTAAAAAATATTATCTTCTTATCTTATTTGTGCTGTTATTGCTATTTCATAATTGTAAATTTCTTAGCTATGTGCAAGTTATTTGCGATGATTGATTTGGTTTCTCGATAGTCGCGTTATCGTGGTCTTTATGGATTATTAACTAGTTTCATTGAGCGTTTAATTGCGTTATGTGCAGAAAAACTGTTTGTTATTGAATGTGTTTGTCGCATCGGATAAGCGAATCGCAGTTGTGTATTTGTGCTGAATGAGAAAGTTTGATTGAGAAACGAATTGATGCGGATTTCTGGGAAGGATCGAGAGAGGTTTGCTTGCGAAACGAACAATGGGTAGCAATTGCGATTCAGTGAATGCAATTTTAAATTGTGCCGTTTGTATGCAATAAAGGAGTCTCTTTATTGGCCTGGGTTGAACGCAAGGAAGGATGAGGCGGAGGAGGAGAAGACTCTAATAAATTCCACTGTTCGTATTAAAGTCGGTATCAACTGCAACCAGTAGAGACAACCGCAATATTTAATAAATATAAATAATAATCATAATGTAGCGAAAATAATTCGTTTTGGCCTGCATCCTGGACACGCCGCGCCTCTCGTTCTTTGTACAAATTTATATATATATAATGCACATACAAATTTGCGCGATTTACATGCGCCTATCTCCGGATTCCAAATAAAATTTTGCGTTTTATTTGCGCGGCAGCTGCTGAATATACTATATTTTTGCATATTTAGATTGAGATGATGAAGCAGCAAACTATGAACAAGAAATAAATAGTAAAAGAACGAAACTTGTCTACGGTAGAAGTAAAAACAAACGAGACGAGAGAGAAAAATGAAAAACGTAAACCTCGTGTACAACGAGATCTTCAACATCTATATGAAAATATTGCCAAGATCCTCGCATGTAAAACACTTTATTTATAGCTTCGCTGAAATACTTTCCATATATTGACTTTTCGTGTATCCATTATCCGCATGATAAGGTAGTAGTTGTCGACACACTTTAATTGACGTGTAGAAAAGGAACGAAACAAACCATTAAGATTATGGAAATTACTTACAAAAACATACCTATAACATTATAAAACTACTCAATTATTGAATGAACTAAACATATATCAATATTTATTTATTCATTAAATAATATTTATATAAAAATAATAATTAATAACATCAATATTTTGTAGAAAAATAAAGAATGTAGCAAATAGTTTATTATTAAAAATTCCTATATAATTGTTTAGTTTTAAATCCATAAAATGTTATGTGGTGCTCACTCCAGCCCGTAGCTGGTATTTCGGTAAGGTCTGATAAGGGTATATAAGTTGCAACATATCTGTAACCGCTCTCTTATTTTTTTCTTAATTTCTTCGCGAACATCTTCAATGGTCACGCCGCATTTGTCAATCACAATGGATATGACATCTTCGACTTTCTTCGGATCCAACTGAGGCTTCGGTTGTTGCCGTCCAGTCAACGTGTGGGTGGCCAGAATATCTTGACCGAAAACCGCAGTGAGCAAATGAAAAGTCGCCGCTTGATAATCGGTCCACTGGATCTAATTCATCCAGAATTCGGAAATTAGCGTTCCGTTCGTTCCCAAAATGAAAACAGTCTTGCCATACTCGTCGAACATCAGCAAAGAGTAAACGCACGTAGGCAATTCGATCGCTGCGTAATAAGGTTTGTCCGGATCATATAGTATAGTCTTCAATTCATCTTCATTATTTGATGTCATAATTACTTTGCACGAAACGATTTCATCGTCGAATTCAACGTTAATATTATCGTCTTGCGGCATCCGAGTCCAAGTGTTTTGTCCAGAGACATTGAAGCAGTTGATAACTTTGAAATACGTAAGTGAGCGTTTCATGTAAGTCACCAGCATATAACCATAATTTATACATTTAGTTGGAGCATCCATTTCTTGATATTAACTAATTTCCGTATAAACAAGCACAAACAATATATGCCAATTATTAAAAGCATAAAATAAGAAATTTGATTGAAAACGAATAAACACTATAAAATATATTGCTTATTTATACGGAAATTAGTTAATATCAAAAAATGGATGCTCCAACTAAATGTATAAATCATGGTTATATGCTGGTGAGTTACATGAAACGCTCACTTACGTATTTCAAAGTTATCAACTGCTTCAATGTCTCTGGACACAACACTTGGACTCGGATGCCGCAAGACGATAATATTAACGTTGAATTCGACGATGAAATCGTTTCGTGCAAAGTAAT
>NW_017099726.1:50077-70139 GCF_001412225.1 Nicrophorus vespilloides
GATGTTCGACGAGTATGGCAAGACTGTTTTCATTTTGGGAACGAACGGAACGCTAATTTCCGAATTCTGGATGAATAAGATCCAGTGGACCGATCATCAAGCGGCGACTTTTCATTTGCTCACTGCGGTTTTTGGTCAAGATATTCTAGCCACCCACACGTTGACTGGACGGCAACAACCGAAGCCTCACTTGGATCCGAAGATGTCGAAGATGTCATATCGATTGTGATTGACAAATGCGGAGTGACCATTGAAGATGTTCGCGAAGAAAATAAGAGAAAAATAAGAGAGCGTTTACAGATATGTTGCAGCTTATATACCCTAAGCAGGTAGTACCCTTACCAGACCTTCCCGGAATACCAGCAACGAACTGGAGTGGGGCGCACCGTACCGGCACCACACTACCCCCTTGCTAGTAATTTGATTCGTGGGGCGAATTAATTCGGAAGAGTCGTCAAATTGAACTCCGGATGATGCCTAGCTTGTCGAAGGGTAAAGGTCACCAGATGAAACGCTTGATTTTGGTGCACAGAGTGAACCATATGAAGAAGGATGTTGGGTTCCACTTTTAAAATTTCCCTGACTTACGAACAAATTCTACTTACGAACAACCCTTTGGAACGGAACTAGTTAGTAAGTTGGAGGATACCTAGTTCCTAAGTCAGGGGATACATATAAATCAAGTTCATTTATTCTGTCTTATATGAAAATTGCATTTGCAGAATAATATGTGATGATAAATAAAATGCAAGACGTATATGCAAGACATATTTCAATTTTTTCGTGTTGATGTTAAATGTTTATATAACAACTAAAATTCAATAATGATTTACGTGCAATTCTTTTGTTTATTACAAATGAATTCATAAAAAAAAAACTATGGAAAAAATCATTAAGATGTATTATATAAAAATCGTGTTATAAGAGAACCGCGTAGAAGGAATGTCGCAATTTTTGTTTCGCGTTATATAGAAACCACGTTATATGAATTTCGCAATGCGGGTTTAGAATATTGCTGAATTAACAAAATTATGTTTTGTGTAAAAATATTTTATTTTGAGCAATGTTGTTTTAAGTTAAACTCAGCTTATTTCCTTCCATTTAGAAATTATCCATATACTAAAGATAAAAAAAAACTATTATCAAATTATTGTTTTGTGGAAATATCTAAATTAGTTTGACACTTAAATGTTTTCTTTTTCATTATAAGAAATTTTTTACTTGAATGCGCCTATTATAATTATGTAACAAAGCAAGTAGTAATATCCGGATGGCGCCAAATGTATTTTACTATTTTCGGGAAATTGTGTGTCGTGAAATACGATATCAATTAACTCACATGTAAGTAATTACTACGTAGTTCTTCGTAAAAGACCTCAAAGCTTCGTTCTGTTACCATATGTATATTATTGTTAGTTAAAGGGCTAATAAAAATTACTCGTTTATTTATTTTTGTTTCGTATCGTGCAGTAAAACACACTCACTTTACTTTGTAAGTTATTATTCCATTTCAAATTTTGTGAATGAACTAACATGTCGCGTAATGACATCTGTCATCTTGTCTCAAAGCGATAAATTGGTGAAATACTCTTAGCTTGAGAAACGCTGATTTAGAAAGTTCTTTATGTTTAAAAACAATGTTCGTGTAAATAGACAGCAGTAAATAACTCATATGTATATTTTTCAAGTATGTGATAATTTATAGTTCAAGTTGTAGGGATCAATTGACACCAATCCAAAATTGTAAATAAATAGATAATAATACAATAAAAATTAAATAAATGAAATTCCTTCCGACCAAATAATAAATATAGAATGTATATCTGTGTTTCTTTCATGTTTTGTCAACTTTTTTTGAAAATTCTATTTATATACAGTGGAATCTCGCTTAACGAGCACCTCGTATAAATGAATTGTAAGAAAAATTACTCGCTTAACGAGCGACGTTTCGCATAACGAGTGACGATGGGAAGAGAAGTCCCGGATTGCGCACCTTCTACATCGTTTTTAAAACTTCTGTATACATATTATGTATATTTTTGAATATGTTTCACTATACGAGTAAAAATCTGAAAATTTTGGAACGAATTAAACTTGTTAAGCGAGATTCCACTGTATTTAATATTTTGACTATTCATCATAAATCGTCCAATAGGTTCGTTGACCGTTAGCAAATGTTTTCCTCCCCTGTTTCATAATAGTATATATACCCCCCTGAATTATACTGCAATGTGTTATCAAACGAATCTATTTAATTGACTCATTTCATGACAAATATTCTAACGACCAAATATAATATAAACTATATACGAAATATTGAGATCTCTCCAAAACTCTTAATTAATAGTACAGCAATAACTTGCATAATACTGGTAACCGGACTATAGTAAGTCCAAACTCACCGAAACTGCAATATGTAATATTTTGCTAAACACATAAAAATAGTTTTCTTAATATTGGCCAACATACAATAATAATTGTAAGAATGTTTCTTTTTAATTTTTATTTACGTGATAGCACGAAAGCTACGGTCATTTCGGCCAATAAAAAAATAATTATTTTATATAAGATTTTAGTGCTAAAAACCTTATTTTACCGCCCATAAAGCTTTTTTCTTAATATGATTTTTTCGTATAAGTATCTCAATGATTTGACATTGAATGCAACGTCAGGAACGGACAGACAACAATACCTGCAAAAGGGGAATATATTAATGAGAATGAACAAAAGAACAATGGTATTTTCCGTAGAATAAAATAATTGTAATATTTTCAATATTTATTCACAAATTAAACTATATATATAGTTATAAATATTAAAATGTTCAAAAAGCGTTGTGAAGTATGAACTTATAGCCACTAAATGAAAATTAAGCTTATTTCAAAATCTACGATTACCAAAATTTTATATTTAAAAGTAGCTATTCTTAAAATTACATTTTAGAACATTTTTAGTTGATAAAATTTTATTAATTTTTTAAACTGATTTTTTTTTAGATATTATAATCTTTAAATATTATATTTTTGTATATATTTTATTATTGTTTACTTTTGTATACTGTAGCAGCCAGTAGTTTTTCATCCCATAAAATATTATTTATTTCCAAATTTACTCATATAGCATAATTTTGAGTTATTGTTAAAGTATCACCTTAAGAGTATATGAATTTTTCAATTTAGTCCTCATTAAGCAACTTTGAGTGTATTTTTTAGTTTTTTTTTTGAATATCTTAAATATAGAAAAATAAAATATATCAGTTAATAGTCTTTTGTAATGATTCATGTAGTTTTTATTACTTTTTTATTTGTACATTTTTTATAAAATTGTGTAATTATTGACATTATTTATAAATTTATATGTATGTTATTTCTTATCTGTTTAGTGTCTTAACATACTATATTACAAGATTAATAATTTATTGTATAAAATATATTATTTATTGTAATGTTAATCAATTATTTATTTGATTAAATCAGATTTGTTTAATTAATTTTCTTTTCCTTTTAGTGCATTTTATTCTCTGTTATTAGTCAGGCCCATCTGTGAGATCAGCTTACAAATGGATTAATTTAATCAACCAAATGGGCGTCATTTGGTGCGATCAGGAAAACACAAAGTGTGACAGATTTTCGCATGTCAAACAAGCGTTATGTTTGTGAGTGCGTCTGCTTTTATTTTTTTATATATTGTTTTGTTTCGTTGATAATGCAAGGGTCGTAGTTTTAGTAGTACGTTCAAAATTCATTTTTTATCTAATCGCCGGATCTGATAAAGCGGGTAAAGTAAATTGGGATGGCCATGTTTCCAGATTGACATATGCAGATGTGCAAGTAACAGTAATAATAGCAAATGGGTAGCAGCTCGAGTGTTAATGAGAGTGTCAGAGCAGTGGCGGGACAAAATGCAGATGATCGGATCATCTGCCCGTGCCTTTGCCACCCCTCAAAGTTTGGCCTCTCTCCTCTCTTTATGTATATATATATAATAATTCGAATTGCATATGTCGTATGAGCATGTGCGCGTTCGTCGAGAGTCAGATGTGCGCCTTTCCAACATACGAACACAACAACTGCACGAAGGTTCAGACCATGCTGCATGTATGTGTGTGTGTATTGGTTTAACTTTTAACGGGGAGATTTTTACCCTCATTCCCATGACACCCTTGCCAGGTGATTTCCCATAAGACCGCGCACATGTTTGTACATATGCTCTTGCTACATATGCACACTCCACACTCGCCATTCAGCTTACTTCCTAATTGTTCTACTAATTTATTTATGAATTTACTTACTACATACATATACGATCCGCCATTCAATGCCGATCGCTCTTTGTCCTGTTTATTATATTGTTGGAGGTTTTCAATTCATAACATACGAAGAGCAAACATCATACTTGTATACACAATTTTCAATTAATATTATATAATTAAGAAAACAACAGCAGAAATAGTTTTTTAATCTTCTAATATTAATATATGACAAAAATTAAATAATGGAATATTTAATGATTAATGACCAAATAGAAATAACAAGCACAGATCAAGACATATCAGGACATGATAAAACAAAAATTCATACAAGAGAACAGGACAAAACAAAATTGCGACAAAGTAGAATGCTATTCTGTTTTAGTACTATTCTATTTTGTTGCTGTTTTGTTTGGCGTTATATGGAATACTTTAGTTTGAGCAACATTTTTAGAAAATATTCATATAATAAAGATAAAAAACTATCATTAAGCTATTTTTTTGTAGAAATATCTAAATATTTTCATTTTCATTATATGTTCTGTTCTCTTGTATGACGTTCTGTTTTAGCATGGCGAGTTCTGTTTGGTCATGGCACCGTTATAACAACATAAAACAAGGTTGTCATGTCTGAAAACTGTTAACTCTCAGAATAATGTTTAAAATTTAGGAATATATTATGTTTATAAGCTACCTTTATGATAATTATTTCAAAATTAAATTAAGATAGTAAACATTTAACAATTTATTAAATTCTTATTAATATATAGAATAACATTATATTTAAAAAAAGATTTCCCAAAAAATCTATTTTTACATCTACCAAGAAAAAATCAGACCAGTATCTTCAATTACCAATAAATTTTATATTATTAACAATCCGATGTGATTGTTAGTATTTTAGGTAATATGTTATGTAAGTTAATCACGTAATAATCAAGATTTTCTAGAAGATTTGATTTATTGCATATAGAAATTTGCTTATAATATTTTATAATTTGATGTGCTCAACTCATATTGTACCAATAATCGGATACTTGACAATTTAAGAGAAATAAATATAATAAAAAAACACTAATAAATATATTGACTACTCATATTTTCATAGTTAATGATCACATAAAATGGAATATATGTAATAATTAAATATATTACTACAATTAACTATAGATTTTTATTGAAATTTCATTGTTCTGTTTATGGGACTGAAAGATTATAGTTGGTATGATTAAATAGAGATATTCAGTTTTTAGATTGTTGTTTATTATACTGTTTGTTTCTTTTCATACCAAAATGAAGTAAGAGATACATGTAATTGAAAATTAATTAATAATATTTAAACAATAATAAGATAATTTGCATCATCTATCTTCTAGAATAGGTTTGAATAACATATGAATTTTAAATAATATAAATTTTCTAAATTATTTATTTATTTACAAATTTTCATTAAACTTAATTTGGGTCAAAGATTAATTCTCTAAGATTGTTTTACTATTAAGTAATAATGTATTTTCTAGCATTTATGTAATTCATTGATAATTATTTATTGGTTATTAAAAACATTAAGTTTATTTACATATTGCTTTTATGTTATGTAAAAAAAAGTCATGGGATTATAAAAGAATTTAAATCTTAGTTTTTTTTATTATAATTTTATTTCCAAACAAGACAATAAAGTAAAATTTATTGTATACTTAAAAAAAACTGCTTTATATAGTCCGGATTCGAGTAATCCGTCTTCAATATAATCCGGTTTAAAAATTTCAAAACAAATTAAATTTTACTGCAGCAAAATAAAAATTAATTCTAAAAAATTATTATTCAAAGTCTTTTTTTCTACAGTTTATTTTTATACATTTTTAAAGTCTTCGATTAGTCCGGTTTCAAATAGATAATGGCTGAACCGATTAACCGGATTATGCGAAGTTTTGCTATGATCAAGAGTCGTTTGTAATTACATAAATATATTTTAATTTTTTATTTGTTTATGTGTTACTGTTACAATGAATATAATTATATAAATATGTAACTTAAATCGATAGAAATTGTATAATATTGTTTGTTAAGTGAACTGCATTATATATCCATGATGTTTCCAGTCATTAAGTTATTTTTCTTCAAATAGTTTGCATCCATTCACGAACAATACCAAATACTCAATGAAAAATAAAGCGAACAATTGCATCTTGTTAGAATATCTGGGGTAAAAGGACTACCACCCTTAGCTTCTTTGTTTGCTTCTGTTTGAATTTTGTATATCCTGTAAAGACTTTTTTATACAACGTTATTAGACCACTGAGGGTAAATATTCAGGTATAAATATATAGATTCTTCAATTAATAAAACTGACATCGTAACAAGAAAAGAAGTAGTAATATAGTCGTTAGAATTACGTATATATTTGACATATTGAATACTATGTATTCACGTTGAAAACATATTAAAATACAAATTTACAGTATTATATTTTTTAAGAATATAAAATTTATTATTTATTGACTAAAACAATAATAAGTACAAAAAAATAGTTTTTTTATAATAATTACATAACTCATTTGTCCTTTCAACCAAAGAATTTCTACCTAATATTTGTTTATTTAAATCTTGAATTATTTTTTGTGGTCTTTTTCTTAGCAATCATCTATGAAAGTATTCAGTTGTATATGTGTTGATGTGTATGATATCAAATCTGGTCACTCTTGAAAAATTATCTCCATTCATCAAATAGATATTAATTTAACTAGAATTAGCAAAACAAACTCCCAGTGCAATATCCATAGAGCCCTTATTTAACTCTCAAGAATAAGGGCGGGAAAAGATCTATAATCAACAGCTCTTTTGTATTCTTATTATAATATTAATATGTTTAACAAAAATCTTGGTTTCAATAAATATAATATTTTTGTTAAGACTTAGGTCGATAGCCCCTTGGTTACAATTGGTGACTAATAAAGATTTTTATTATTATTATTAATATTTTTGTTATTATGTCTAATATTGTTTGTTATCATAAACAACTTAGTGGAATAAGATGACAATTTGTGAAAACTACGATTTATTCTTTCAGTAAGTTTATTTATATATTGCTGTTATGTTATTTAAACAAGTCATATCTTCATAGATTCTTTATTCTCAGACTCTTCGTTTGGAAATATAGAAGATTTTTAATCTTATATTTTTTTATTAGAAAAAAGTGTATAATTTTATACTTTATAATTTTGTTCAAACAAGAATAAAAATAAAAATTATTGTATACAATTGATGTCACTATTATTTAATAACAAGACGAATAAATAAATCAACAATAAATATGGTCTTTCTGTTTTCTTAAATCCTTTGAATAATTGTAAATAAATTATATTGAACGTAAAAAGACTCGACTGACCTAACAGAAAAAAAAACTATGAGTATTTATTATTATAGGCCGTTAAGTGAATACAGTAATCTGGAACGAATGCACGCAATCTGTACGTAATGCCATTGATTTTGGACGACGTTAATCCACACAGCCCACACTTGGCCTCTGAAAGAAAAAGCCAGTTGACGACAATCAAAGGCAACCAGCCAGCTGTGTGTCCAGCTGAAGATCCTTGAACAAGGATTCCCTTCCAGATTGTTTCCTTGCAGCCCTCCGCTAAACGTGCTGCAGGGTCTCGACTTGCAATCACCCTCCTTAAAACGGTATCGTATTGACTGCAATCTCACATTTACAAAACCAAATATGCTCGAACACACAAAAGAGACCATCTCCGGTATTAAATACGTTACTAACGAAAAGTATTCCTTCCATTTACGTACAGCAATAAAAAAAAATCATGAAATAATAAGGTATGTGGTTTCTGCTTTAAATGGAATAAGCTGTGTGTGAGAGGTATGTTTTTCGTTTTGCTTCGTTTTTACTTTTTTTTGATAAGTATGCAAGGTAATCAGGAAACGACGACATGCTGTTGATGCTGCTGCAGCCTCGAAAGATTCAGCAGACCTCCGTCTTCTTGAAGGACTTCTTCTCCACAAAATCTTAATAATAATCTCTGAATATCCTTGAGTGAATTGTAAAATTATCTCGGAGCAAGTACAACATTCTGACTTGACTCGAAAAAAGAAAACATAAACAATCATAATAAATAAAATAAAACGAGTACACGACTTTATTTATTAAGGTTACACATATAAGAGTAATGATTTTAATATGTTTTAAATGTCTAAAGCAAACTAATAAAAAATGTATCAGATTATAAGATGCTTTATAAACATAGTATCATCACATGTATCATCACTATTAGACCACTGATCAATTCTAAATTATATAATATCAATTTGTAAAAAACAAAATCATTTTCTTGAGATACACGTGTTAATTTATGAAAAATAGTTCATTTTGCTTCGTAGCAAATTAAATGAATAAATTAATGGCGTTTCCTTCGTTGCAATTAATTTCATTTAAATTTAGATGGAATATGTAAAAGCATTTTTATTTTTTATTATGAAATAAGAAATGTAACGTTTTTCCTTGAAGAAAGTCCCACGATGTGCAGTCGAATAGATTTGTGCTTTCTTGCAAACAGTCGTACCAGATGTTAATTGGGGCATCTGTCTAGTAAGGTTTTGACGGTCTCTTTACCAATTTACTTTTCGTTTGTTTTTCGTGGTGGATGAAGATGAATTTTCGTTGCTCGTCCGTTCCACTAGGAAAGAGGGTATCTGGTGAACATCGTGGGATTTCCTTCGAAGGAAGAAGGAGTTGGGAAGCGGAAGGAACAGGTGGGTTTCCGGAACTGTGCTCCGCAGTTTCTTCGCTCGCAGCTGTGTGCCAGCCTTTACCGTCTTTGCCTCGCCAAGCATAATTCCTCACGAGTTGCACGAAGATTGCTCCTCGGAGATTGTTACGAAACCAAACCATATCACAATATTCATTAAGATACACAGACACTTGCGTTAAATTATACGTTGCATTTCATATACTTGTTTATTTTTATTAATTTTTCTTTTTTTTACGTTTTTTCATTATTATACTTTAGATTCATTAATTTGCATTTCTCGTTCTTAATTGGAACGTAACAAGTTAATGAGAGCCGCACACAAATTATTAATTAAATCTGTGGCAAAAAGCATGTGCTTAATTAAGTATACTTAAATGTTTTGTAGAAAAAAAACTTTTTTATATTTCTCAATATCATATAATTAATTGGCATGGAAACACGAAGACAGTCTGTTGTGTAATAGTTGAAAAATGGCTATAATCAAACACAGGTGTCACAATGCAGAAAAAAACGGTTATTGGACATAGTCGTTTTTATTTATTGATTTTAAAAGTGTTGAAATCAAAAATCTTGATTTGAAGAAAATGTTAATTAAATAAATAATTATTTCTTACATACTAATTATAGTAACTAAATCCGTTTTTATTTTAATTTGGAAAAACTGGTAATTAACACAATTTATCCAATACCGTTTTTTAAATACCGGTTATTTAAGGTTTATATAAACTAAAGTTTTTCAGAGCTAATGGCTTTCAGAAAATTTACTTGGCAAATATTACGTATTAATAAACCTGCTTTATAATTTATGACAAATATATACATTTTTTTGAAATTTTTTGTTGAAAACAAAATGTAAACTGATGTTTCTGGTGTAGACAGATGGTGGTGTAGTGCAGCAGTCGCAGGTGAATAATACAGATGCGGAAGAATTGGGGAGTTGCACACCTCCAATTTCTTGTTCTAAGGTAACACTTGCCGTATTGACTTGTTGCAGGTGGCAAATAATAACCGCCTTTGTTCGGATCTTATCAAACCCATTTTTTGACCAAAACTGACATCTGGCCACAATCTTGAACGGTGTCCATCGTCTTTTTCATTGTCTTAGGTTATGGTAGATTGACTGGATAAGCCAGAAATTACGTAACTTTCAGTTGTAATTTTGAAAGTTAATCAGTTTCCCCAAAAAAAAAGTCTAGTCGATAGTCAAAATGGAGCTAATACAAGTAGTAACATAAATTAAATATTTTTATAAAAATCAAGTAAATTAACAAATAAAATATGTATGACCAATAAATTATTATTATTAACAAATAAAATATATATTAAATTCAATATTTATTCTCGAAAATTTTGAATGCCTCTAATTATACTTTTAACTATAAGTTCTTAATATAACTTTCTGAGAAAGTATAGTGTAGACTTACCAAATACTTATCAAGTAGTAATTTAAACGGAATATTTGTTTATTGTTTCGTAATTACTTGTGTTTCTCAAGGTTTTTGTAAAAGCTACTAGTTCCTATAATTTTAATAACCTAAAGTGTTCAATCTATAGCAAACTGTAGTTATATAACTAATTTACCTAAAGGTTTTAACTGTTTCAATGGATTTTCTTTAATTTCAGAAAGCATTTTTGATAATTTTATAATGAAAATGTTTATGCCAACTTTTATTAAAAAAAATATTTTTCAGATTGAAAAATTAATATATTTTGTCCATAATTTCTAAAATACACAATTTATTGTTCTCATTTTTAAATTGACATTCATTCGATTTAACACAATTATACTCATTAGAATGTCAATTATATTATGTAATGTCTTTAAAATTAAACGAAATTACTGTTCGATATTCTTGTCACTTTGTTTCATTTCGAAGATAATTTTATCAATTGCTTCTTAATTAATAATATTTGTTGGTATATAAAATTAAATGTAAGAATAAACAAAGTTACTATTTTAAGTTAATGCATTTCTGCTTAAATTATTTTGATTTTCAAATCAGCGTTTCTCAACCTTTATGTATCTGAACAAACGTATATGTAATGATAAGAGTATTAAATCAGTTCTTCGTTTTGACACAAGGTGACAGCTGTCATTTTGCGACCCATATATTTGTTTGTAATTATACAGCATCTCAGTTGCTAAAAGTATTTTACCAGTTTCTCCATTTGACACAAGGTGACAGCTGTCATTTCACGACCTATTAAATATATACCCACAAAAAGTTAGAAGAATTATTAGATTATATTCATTAGTAAAATATATTTTAGAACTTAACTTTCCACAAAATATGACAGTTTAAAAAACGAATATTTTAAAATAATATGTAAATGTCTTTACATGTGGAATAACAATAAACAGCAGTCATCATCTGATCGTATTAGTAACTTATTATTCAAGCAATACAACTAAGTACAATCTCATATAATTTATTTAAATGTCTGTTTAGTTTCCAAGTCCAGTATTTCCGGTTCAGATTTAATATTACGTTTAGTGACATACAAAGCGCTTTTAAATATGTTTACCATACTAATGATGTCCAGCAATTTTCTTCTTTTTTTTTCAATACTGCCTTTCGTTCCTTCTGTAACGTTAATAATTATTGCATTTAGTGAGGAGCGTAGCGCATCCAACCAAACGCTAATTACCTACACCCATTCATCCACCGAATCCACACAAAGAGTGATTTATGCCTTCTTTTTTAATTACTTCACATGTTTCGAAATCACTGCTGCAACGACAGAAGCAACAACAATAACAAAAAACATATATGTATGAAACTCGTTACAAAAGAAAGGAAACGTCTTAGTTTTGTCGAAGAGAAATATAGCGTATTGCGTGTTAATAAAATTTAAAAGCATTACAGACAATATTTGTGTTTTCCTAGTCCGCATTGTGTGTGGCAACAATGTTGCAAACACGTTTCCTCAAAGTCGCATCGAGCAGAAACATATGTTGATTGACATCTGCTGTATTGGGTTTAAAGGAAACGTAATTTTCGTGAGATTTGCATTTTTATTGGACCCGTTACAGGATTTGCCTCATATTAAATCAATGTTAAAAAAATAATAATCTTTATTAACACCAATTAAAACCAGTAAAGCCATTTACGCAATATGTATAAATAAATTATAGAAGAATTTTGTTTATAACATGATAAAAGCTGTAAATGCAAGCTATTACATAATATTATTTACTTTATTTAAAATATGATTATTATAATTATAAATACTTCTTATTTTATCACAATAAATGTAAGAATATGCTTTCAAAAGTAACTGGAAATAGGAAAGGTTACACATTACCTTATTTACTTTGAAATGTTCATTCTAAACGCAACTTCATTTAAATGTAATAAATTTAAAAAAATTAGTAAGATGTTTTATAATTGTATCTTATCCTTTTAAATGTTCAATATTTTAATTATCGTCGTTCTCATTACCCCTAAGGATTTTATTTTTTGGGGTAATCAACAAAAAGATGACATAGTTTCAAAAAAAAATATTATCTGTACGTTTCCAAATGCGATGAATGGATTTAATTTTATATATTTATATTAAATTTGGATAAAATACCCAATGATCATTTTATTTAAGTAAAAGAAAGGCCTTTCTTAACTAATTACTTTAATTTATTGTATAATTAAATTATTACGTAAGTTGTGATTAAGAAATGTATATAAACAGAAATATTTAATGTATCATTGATTATTTTAAATTCAAGAACATTAACAATTTCCTTTATACGTTCTTATATATCTGTTTTAGTAAATATACCTCGTTTAGAGTAAGCTTTAAACGTGGTATATTTACATTCCTTGACGACAAACACTAAACTAAATAGGGTTAAAGGTTAAACAAAGTCACATCAACATACAGTAAATAGGTAAACTTAAGAAGTTCTAAAAGAGGTCTTACTATACCAGTTATAAATTATATATTAATAGAGTAATGATTCATAAATCTATAACTTGAAAATAATCGGAATGCCAAATTCTGTTGGAAAAAGGGATCGTCAATACTTAGGATTAGGAATACTACTAATTTAATGAAGTATGTATATTTGTTCTAAATTTATTAGCAGCTCTCCCTTTTAACTGATTATACCCCATAAGGACCTTCTGTCGCGTATGTTACATTTATGTGAGTGGATTACTACTTATGAATGGTATCCCTTCTAACTTTATATTTACCACCAGAACCTTTCACTATAAGCCTTATTGCAAATCCAGCTCGCATTTCATGTCTGTTACAATAATATTCTGCAGTGATTTTAATGGAATAAATGGATTTCACTTATTTTAAATTTTTTTTTTTTTCTAAAAATCATAAATGTGCTATACAGTAAAACCTTTTTTGTGTGGTAGATAGGGATTTTCGTATTTCATAATTATGTTTAAATTCCAGAATACATAATAATTTTTAATTATAATGTGGTGACAGACCATTTTATTATCAACTATTGTATAATTAATATACGATTATACATTGTTAGGCCTAATTATTTCAAAGCATATATGACATAACTATCAAATAAACAAACTAATACTTGTACGTTATTATTTAGAATAGCTTGTAGAACATTCCATAAAAATGTAATTATTAATACATAGTATATATAGTACTTATTAACACAATTATCAATAATTAACATTAAAGTGGTTGGACACAACATTATTGGAACAAATAATATTAATTAAAAAAATAAACAATTCAGTATATAAATAAGCAACAATTATAAATTATTAAAATTATTTCCACCCGAATCAAAATAAATAAATTGAAGTTTCAATTAAATCTCATACAATTAAAAAATGGAATGAAATGGTAAGAATGAATTTTATTTTAGAAAAAAGTATTTTATTCAATTAACACTCGTAAATCCAGTGTTAACCACAGAATTTACAAATATGCAAAATTCAAAAGACCCTTCATGCATTCATTTTATTATAAGAACAATCTTTTATGTCTCATGCAAATGAATTCATGTCGGAAGTAGTAAACAGTTTCGATCCAATTGAAATTCAGCATGTGAGTTTGTATTTACTATGCTCTATCTAGTCATGGTTTATTTTACTACTTCTGGTTTAATGACGAGAATAAAAATGCAAATTTGTTGTAAACAATTGCTAGATATTTTATTATAAGAAATTTAAATATATAATAAATTTGTAAAAAAAATCCCTTTAAGAAATTTATTATTCCTTTGGAAGAATTATTATAATTTATTTTACCTTGTTTAAGTAAATAACAATAAAAAAAAAAATATGTAGGTGCATAAATTATGCTTATTATTAAAAATATACATGTTTAAGTAACATTTTCATTAACCCCTTAATGTCGTATATATCTGTCATACTTTCTTGTATGGTGTTTATGACGAATATATTCGCATGTTGAATAATAAAACCAACGTTTTAAAAGAAATAATATTGAAAACGAAGTTTTGCTTAACGAAGTAGTTACGTATAAACATATAAATGTTTTTTCTTACTTTCTTGATAATTATTTTTTGTTTTATTATTGTTATGTACGAAAATATTTACTTTTGTTTTTTTTTATAGATTATTATTTATTAAATTGATAATAATATAATTTTGACTTATGGTCAATAGCCCTTTGAATCAGTTAACTTTTTTTTATTTATAATGTTTTTATTATTGTATTGAGTTTTTTATTTTGTAATTTTACTATATATTATTATTATTATAATATTGGACAACAAATTACAATAGCCTTGAGTTTTTTATTTTGTAATTTTATTGTTCAATAATGTATTATTATTATAATATTATAAATAATGAATTGTATGATATTTTATTTGTAATTTTACTATATATTATAATATACTAAGTATTTTTTAGTAATATAATAATGAAAAATGAATGAAAACATTAATTTTATTCAAAAATATTTTATTTCTCATGCAAATGAATTCATGTAGGAAGTTGTAAAGAGATTCGATCCACATTGAAATGCACCATGCGACATAATATTTACCATCATGCTCTATCTAGTTTTTGGTTTATTTTCACCGATCCGGGGTTCTGGTTTAATGCATTAATGAAAATGTAAATTCGTGGTAGACAATTACGTTGCATTCTAAAACTAGGAAACGCAGGTGTGATTCCCACGGGGGAATTGCAGGTGATTCTCACGTAATAGAAAATCAAAACCAAAAAAATCACGTTGGAAAATAAAGTGTGAAGGGAATCCTATAAGAGTCGTGCGGATTTCGCGGATGATTTCTATTTGTCTCGCGATTGTGAAACCGCGTGTTGCGTAAGAGCAGCAGCATCTGGATGCATGTATGAAGCAGCACGAAGAAGGAGAGAGTGTTTTCTCGACTGGATCGTTTCATCTGCCTGGACGATGAAGATTTCTGTGCATTGTGCGCGTATTTATATTGTTGAATAATTCAATTACTATTACGTGCTCCGACCATTATTAGCATAACTAATATTAACGAACATTCTGGTTGGCACGGCATACGCTCTTCCATCGGTCGGTGCGAGAGTTTATGGCATCCAGTGAATGGCATGAATGGCTTTATCTCAATCGGACAGTTGCGAACCGGCTGTCGATTTCCAACAATCTGTCCGAATATCATCCATATGGCATTCAAACGTACATAAAACACACATCTATACACACACACATACTGTCCGTATGCGAGCACATGATTCCATACGCTAAATAAATTATTTATTTATAAACAATACAAAAAAAAACATTGAGTGGTGGTAATATGCTATCTGGTTCGAAAGAATAAAAATCCAACCACATGTCACACTCCATATTATCGCTTAAATGAAACAACTTTCTTGAAATTTCCTGCATCGTTCCAAATTCATTTTTCTTACGCTTCAATTCTAATACTAAAAACAAGAAATCAGTATATTTTTATAAATTAATTTTGTACAATCATCTATGAAAATTTGACACATTTCTATTTCTCCATCTGTCGGCATATAAGTGTCCTATTTCACATAAAAAATTGTCCAAAAATTGAAGGACATTTAAAACAAATAAATTGAACGATTTATTGAATCATTCATTGCAAAAAAATATATACTTGTATAATTACATAACTTTTTCATTTTGTCATTTTAACGATATTAGTTTTTATATGTTTATCAAAAATCCTTGATCCTTTTTTATATGTTTCCACTCCTAATAAATAAACAAAAAAACTAATTTTTCAAATGGGAGTAATATGTAACTAAAATGTATATTTCATGTTTAAATATGCTTCATTTGCACTATACGTAACATGCCAGGTATACTAATTTACAAATGACATTAATGGATAATTCCAAATTATTCCGATTTTCGCACTAAGCGAGGACTTGAATATTTCAGAATTATTGAAAACAATTTACTTGTATACATATTCTGAAAGCTGATATTTCAGACGACTTTAGAAAAAAGTTTGATTCGGATCAAATAATTTATGTCAGTTTAGTACTACTACACTCTTGAAAATGTATGAAAACAAAAATGCCACAAAACCAATAACTAAGAAATATTATGTTTACAGAAATAAATTGGCTCAAACTTTCAGGGCAACTAAATATTTATAGATTTATCAGTTCAATTTTATTGATTTCATGTTATCAATTATTGTAGGTAGTTCTGACTTAAGTCCTTTTGTATATGTCTCATATCACGTGTAATAAGGATACTGCTTTAAATTCCATTGTAATTTTTAGTAAATAATCAAAATTTATAAACAATTATTTATTTTGTAATCGCATTTTTCAAATTTTTATATAAATCATAGAAATATTTGAACATTTAAGTACATCACTTATTGTGTTATCTACAAACGTAACATATTCTTCTTGTGATCTTACATTTATGTCAGGGAGATTTATTCTGTTATTTGTTTGTAATTTTGTTAATATTTTTAATAACTGATATTGAATTTGTTGCAATAAATGTTATAATTACTTAATTTTATCAATAAGTAAACGTGATTGTTTTCTTTAAGTCATTTTTTATATATTTGGCCAATACACCAAATTTGGACCAATTTTTTTTTTTAATATTGTAAAAATATGTGGAATCCCATACACAATAAAATACATACATATTACAACATACTAAAATCAATCAATTTTCTGAGATTTCGAACTGCAACATACGCTGGATTACTAAAAAAAATCGTATAAATATTACACAATGTTGACACTATTTTAATTAAAGCATATGGTGACAGAAGTTAACATTGCTTAAAACCAGTTGGCAAATGCTTATTTAGGAAATATTAGCATTTTTTTTGAACAACTGTTCAAGTCTGCTTTTACTTCAATTTATTTTAAAATAAAACTTATATGTATTTATGGATAATAATAATAAATAAAGAAACTTCACAAATGTCATTAATACTTATTATGTATTTATTCACAGTTGTTATTTATTTCGGCAACATTTTATAAACTTATGTTCAAAGTTTTAAAATTACTAATTAATTAATTTTGCTCAATCAATAAAATAATAATATATTTTAGGCCAGTTATATTTACTTTAAGTTTATAGAATTGTTATATTATTAACATTTTCATTTATTCTGTGTTCGAATTTGTATTCTGTTATTTCTGTCAAATAAATTATAATTATTATTTATAAAGATTATTTGTTGTTTAAATTTAATATGGACAATGTATTTATCTTAATTATATACTTGGCATACAATTATTTAAATTCGTTGGCAAATGTTCTTCATGGTTTTAATCTATTTGCAGTTTTTGCGATGTCACTTCTCTTTTATTATGATGTAATATTAGTGTTCTGTCATCTGCAAATGTAGTAAGTGGACAAGACAAGACAAGTTACAAATTAGGTCCATCCATATTTCATATTATGAAAATTTTTAATAGTTAACGAGTTTATTACATGACAACTATAAATCATAAATCTAATATTCAGGGATTCCCAAACTATGTTCCGAATAAAGTTAATAAGGGTTCCGTACAAACTAGATCATTTTTACCCTACACAATAAACAAGGTGTTTTCATGATAATAACAATATTATTTTTGCAAGATTTGATAATTCAGAGAATAGAATACTTTTATTTTAACACATTAGTATTATTTGGTTTAAAGTTGAAAATTTGGTATATCAAATACACATGAACCGAATTATTATTGCAAAGCCTTTGCGGTTTGCTTTCTTTCTCAATTGTGATCATTCCTAGTTCTTTTTCTTTCTTTTTTGAAAGTACGTACACAAGTACAAAAAAATTACATAATAATTAACCATATTATAATCTATTATTAATTATTTATTTTATGAACACAAAATCACAAAATATAGAAAAAAAATGAATATCTAATGCAAACTGTCATAATATTTGCAACTTTATAAACAATTAGTTAAGTTATTAGCAAGTGTTAATGACTCATTATCATATATCCTTATTAATTATTGTGGACTGTGGAAATTGGAATGGTTATAAAATGTGAGCGTGGTTGGGATGTTAAAAATTGAAACAAAGTAGATGCGAAGGCTAATTGTGAATGTAACAGGTCCAGGCCACTGGATGTTGACAGTTGACAGGAAGCTGCCAATTAGGGCGGACTTAATTAAGCGGCCATCGGTTCAGTGGAATGGAATGGTAGGATGCGGAAGGGAACCGAATCCAAGATTTCGGCTGGACGACATACAGCATCCCACAGCTGCAACGTTTTACTCGATAAACTGCCTTCTTCATCTTATTACTATTTTGTTTTCTTCACATATTTTTTTTATTATTCAGTTAACACCCCAATTACCCAGACGGTTTTTCCTTTCTTTCGACCCACTTAACGTGCGCCGGAGTTAAGAGTGAGATCTCCTCTCTCTCCAATGTAAAAATATCGTAATCTCTTTCACCGTTTTACTACCATTGTCGACCGAATCAAAATATTGAAGCGTGGCGCGCGCTCGCATCCCCTGCGCTTACCGAAATTGATGAGGGGTTGCGGAGAGGTGCGGGGGGTTTGCGCGCCGCTCGCCTCGTGTGAACGTATCTCGCGTGCGGTTCACAACCCCCCAGACACGTGCCCCCTTTTGTTTGTCACCGATCTAACCAAATTTTCGATATTTTTTCATATTTAATCCGCAGCTGTTTACCCAAAAAATACATTCGGATGGAACGCGAGACAAAGAGGAAACAGTACGACACGAACGGAGGACAGTGTCAATAAATGGGGTCACGAGCCCGCACCTAAAGACTGTTTCGAATTTTACAATCACCCCTAAACGATATTTAATTTTTAATGACCATATTTCAAATACATAATAAAATACTTCTTATAAAGGAAATTCAGTTAATATCAAAACTTATTGCAGTCCGTTTTCCAACATTTATTTTCAAATAAACTATTATATTCTTAATGTTAAATCAATTTGCATCTAATTGACTACATTAACATATTCCTAATTAACAACATTACAACTGATCTTTTATTTTGTTACAAATTCGATATAAAAATTTCTGAAAATAATTAACGAAAATGATTAAATATAAAGATTATTTCAAAAAAGTAAACTTATTTAATTCCAAATATTCAAAGTTCATAATGCAAACTTATTATAATCAAATTTAAAAAGATATTAAATCAATTAATTTCAATATAATACAATATATTCACAATAATAAAAATAAATATTCAATTGCTACAAACGTCTTTCCTTTCAATATAATTGATCATATTTTTATTCACTTTTATAGATATATAATAGAAGTGAATAAAAAAACTAAATTATATCAAATTTTCTTTTAATTTATTAGAATTATTGAAGTTTATTTTACCATTTTTAATTATTTGAAAACTAATGCTAGCAACAATATAAAATATGAAAATATACTGATTTTTAATAAAATGAATGATTTCCTTATAATGTACATTATGTTTTCAATTACAATCTTAACTTATTTCAGTATATTTTCCAGATTTATTTTCAAACTATACTAAATTTTAAACATACAAAATTACAATAATCCAGAATTATCATTTCACTTTCATGAAATGTTGCGAAATATCAATATTAAGTATATTTT
>NW_017099726.1:70148-89775 GCF_001412225.1 Nicrophorus vespilloides
TCAACTAAATTGAATGTAAGTAGATTATAAATTACATAACATACGCTAATAGCTGTCACAATAAATATTGTTATTATAAGGTAAAAAATAAAAGATAAATTAGATATTTTGGTTTGTCGTAATATATTTTTCCCATTGAAGTTACGTCATTTTTCATGTGTTATTCGTATGTGCAGATTACGCAATTTTCTTGTGGAACATTTGATAACATATATAATGTTACATTAAACAGCAACTTAAAAATTAAAGGTTTTTTTTTCGAACACGCTGAATAATTTAAAAATTATCTTATAATAATTTAACAAAACTCAGCAAATAATAAAGCCACAAAAATTTTAGCAATAATCATTATTTTTCAATGATTTTTTTTATTTATCAAATTTTCATTTATTCTTAATAAATGTAATTTTATATTTGCATTATAAATTATTTGTAAAATTGCATAATTGTAGTAAATATTGTTATTATTTTTAATTTATTTAGAAAAGAAAATTGATATATTGAACAAAACTTTTATTACTAGCATAAAATCAAAATGTTTGATTTTTTTTGGAACTGAAGACTTGTTAACGAATTGCACATAAATTGAGTTTTCAGTCACGATCGCCTTTTTTATACCCCATTCTTATAAGACATTCTTAGTTGTTAACAACACGAATTTTAATGAATCGTGATCCACTTAAGAAACAAGTAATCCTCGCCAAAATCCATACACATCACGTTTTTATTTTTATATACATTTTAACGGCACCTGTAACGTAATATCCAACATCATCCAATAAATAATTAAACATTTCAACAATATGTTATTTACAGCAATATTTTCCGCTAAAAACTCATTAAATTATATTATTTTACACCGATCAATATTGGTTACCAATTTTTTTTTACGATTATTGCTTTCAGTAACAAAAAATAACACTGCCAGACGTTTGACTTGAAAACGATCCCAGATGATATAGACTTATAAATATAACTGGTTTCCATTTAGATCGTCGTGTTAGAGCTTGTATTTTTAAAAGATTGCACGAAGATGCATATTCGTAATATTATTAGAGACATCTGTTACAGTCTATTACATACAGAGTCCTAAATATTCTCTTAGTTTAGTAGCCTACAAAATATTATTATTTTGAACACATTATACATATTTTTGTATTTTGTTTTTATATTGAAATTATTAGTAAAAAAAATGATTCTCAAGTATAAATGGAAAGAACGTAAGTGAAAACACTGTTATTCTTGTAAAATAAAATTAAAATTGTATTAATTTATTTGCTTATATTAAAATTCTTAGTGATTACTTCTTGAGTTTTCATTAAATGTAATTTTAGTCAATTTCATGACATAAAAAGTTATTTTATAAGTGTATCATTTCTTTAAATAATGAAAACTTACACATACTAATAATATTTATTAACGAAATTCAACAATTCATATTATAATAGATTGAAAAATTCGTTAGAAAGAACTACTGACACTATGATCAGTTTTTCCGCCCTGTAAATACTATCCTAAGTTAATTATATTATATATTTTTACAATTATCTAACAACAATTATTATTGACTTTTAACAATAGATGGCAATGAGCTTATTATATTTTATTTGACAATAATTATCAATAATTCAACAATGTTATAGTAATGTATATAGGATAATAATAACTAATAGTCACATTATTATATAAAAAGTGTATAAACTTTGTTACCTGAACATAGTTAATAATAATTTTTTATATGAATTTCTTTTGAAACACATTAATATTTAGTTGCCTATAGTTTTCCTTATTTCATGGTATTTCTGCTATACAATTTTTGTTTTCTTTACAACATAAAAAATAACCTATACAGAATTGACAAGTATTACTTAAATGTAGGTTTGTATTCACTCGGTATTTCCAATTGCAAAACAAATCATTTATGTTAACAATATAAAGATTATATTAAAGTACTAACAAGTATTGAGGTCTGTTTCAGTACTTATAAAGAGCCTATCCAAGTACTATCTTTGACAGACTTTACTTAACTTTTATTGATAGTGAGTCTTTTAATAGTGCATAATTATGATAAAATAATGATTAATTTATTATACAGTAGAATCTGTTTTTGTGCTATAATTCTTGCGGTTTCTATAATGTATTATATAAAGTTATTTGTTATATGTAAGAATTTATGAAAATTTCGATTTTTTTTGTGCGATATCTATTATACACTCCCTATATATCTTACTGTATATAAGATCATTAAAAAAAACGTACAAACCCAATTTTGTCAAATTATCAGTAATGAATAGTTTTAGGAAGAAAAAAAACTAATCTCATGATAAAATGGAAAAATGTACGTTCGTATGAATGTTGAGTATGTTAGTTCGAACAAAGAGACACGCGTTTATGACAACAATATCGAAAATGCATTTTTATAGAAATCCTTATTAACGTAAGTTTGCATATGGTAATTTGTCTACTCATTATGTACGTTAAGTGAACAATGACAGTATTTATATTTTACTTCATAGAATGTTAGCCTATTGTTAATTATGTATTTAAATGACAATTAAGGCATATCGCTCACTCTCAGATTACATTGATGTCTATAATTATACTGCAAGCAAAGAGTATAAAGGGCGAAAGTATGTGTAGTTGTCGAGCACGAGGAGAAAAGCGTTTTCATGAAGAGTTACGAGTATCCGTCTCCTCGGTAACAATGCAAGGGAGTGGTTTATGAACAAATTTGCAAACAATTTGGGATATTTTAATTTGCATTCGAAGAGGCTCTCGAGCGGAACCATCGACCCGGAGGGGGGTGTTTACATCCACGGGCAGTTGGATGCATGTGACCCATTCCATTTGTGTCGGTCTCGTTTGCAGCGGAGTGAGGAAGGAGGGTGTACAGAAAGTGTGCAATCGGAACACGTGTCTGGTGTTCATTAAACCAGGGTTTATCTTGGCCTCCGACAATGAGAACTGCAGCTTCCGCCCCTAGGATTAAGCGTCGCATTTAATAAAACGCGACGGACGTCGGGACGTCCGTCGACCAACGCCCCGACACCCGACATCCCAACGTCCCGACAAAACGCATTCGCGTGCCCCGACTCCGACTGCACATTAATCACTTGATTCCGATCGCAAAACAAGAATGCGAGCTGCTCGACTAAATAACGAACAACGACGACAACAAAAAAAATGCAATCACACGACAACATAAAAATGTCGAGAACTGCTTTAATTATACACTCGACCGTTTTACATAATGCTATCTAACGTTGCAGATTGCATCGGCATAATTTGATTTATTACAGCGATCTTAATATTACGTTTTAGCACATAATCTTATTGTAATTACGCTATTATATATTAGGAATGAAGAATGCAGAAACGTACCTACCCATACCCATCGGCTTCACATCGGCTGTAAATTCTTTAGGCTTTCTATAAGGAAAATGCACTTGGATGTTAAATTCCACTCCATCTAGACTTCAATGTAGAAATAAAAGATAAGGACAGTTATATTCATTAAACACACCCGAGTATGAAATCCATGAGCCTAAAGAAGGTATACGCATAGAAATAATATTATTATGTATTTACAGAACGCATTCTACTAAGTTATAAAAGCATATTTAAAATAGTTTTATTTTTTCAACATCTCAAGATATTTGCAGCTGGAGTACTCCAAGGTAATGTACTTGGATCAATCAATATTATAAAATTACATATTTTTTATTATCAAACGTATTAAATATATATAACTTACAAATAAAGTAAATATAATAAATATTGCTACAATTATTTTATAATAAACTGATATGTAATTAGTAATTCATAGCAATAGTTTTTTACTTTACATACATTTTAATTACAATTTTCAATTAATATGCTAAAATTAATTTATTACATTTATTACAATTTTTTGTATTTATGTCAACTTTTATTTTTTTTTACTAACTTGTTTTAAAGTCCTCGATTAGTTCGATGGTTTCAAAGAGTGCTAAAACGATTACCCGTACTATGCGAGTTATTGCTGTACATTTGTAGAGATTATTTCATCTTCAAAATACTTTAAATCACATAATTATTGCATTAAAACTATAAATAAAAATATAAATAATTCAAATGTAATAAGGAATGAAACACAAGCAATTATAATCATATGTTGAAACGCATAGAGCATTAAACTAAAAATAAAAATATTGCGTTATTGTTTGTACAAAATATAAAAATAATAATATTTACAAAACGATGAGAAATCAGTTGTTATAATCGGATGGACACGACGATCGTTAATAAACGGATGTGTTGTGAAATCATTGAAACATATTATTGCAAAATTGATTAAAATTGTATTTGCTAAGAAATATGATTCAATCATCGAGAAGAGATAATGTTTACAGTTTACAATCATCGTATGTAATTGCAAGTTACGTACATTAAGTTGGCACCAAATTTGGCGCCAAAGTCCACAATTGACACGTATGAATTCGTATTTGTAAATCATATTAATAATACGCATATGGTCAGAAAGACCTATGGTCCATAGCCATTTGCAACAATATTTTCAATAACAATATTTTTCGAAGAGATAAAACTAATATACACAAAATTTAATTTAATATCGGTATGGAAAAAATGAAAAAAGTGTTTTTAACAAGTTTTCTTTTTCATAATCACACCGAAAATTAAATCCAAAGTACGAAAGAGTATCAGGAAAATTACACGAATCATATGATTTTTTTTCTTGTTTTTCATTGCAGTTGCGTCATTTGTATATTTTGATTATTGATGCATATCGTAAGATATACATTTTTGTATGTAAAATATGCATTTTTGGTTATATATTACTTTTGGTATGTATAATTAATATTCATGAAATTATTAGTATTTAAAAACGTTATTAGTATTTAAAACGTTAGAAACATAAAAGCAAAGCAATTTTATTAGTTTTCTGTTTGCTTTTTCGACTGTGATAATGTAAAAAAATATGCCACAGATAATAATAAAAGTTTTGAATGAATTGCAAGTTTTGAAAATAACGCTATTAAGACATAATTCGTATTTATAGTTCTAATCAATGATTTGATGTAGACTATTCAATAAATGCAAATTCAATTATAATAAATTATTTTACTTAATTTGTATAAATAATTAATATTTTTCTTTATATCTAAAACAAGTACAAATATTTACTGTATGTGGTGTTTTTCTACAATTCATTTATAAACAATTTAAAGTTTTTTTTTAATTAGGATTATATAAATTAAAGTAAAAATAAACAACAAAAATATTTTTTTAATATTTTAATTTTCAAAAGTTCTATTATTTAAATCAATTTAGTACTTGTTTTGACGAAGAACTAAGTTATGTGGGTGTACAGTAAATAAAGTATATTCGACTATATTTATATTCAACATTAAAAATTATATTCTATTTAAACTTTATATCAACTAACTCTCAACTCATATTAATTCTTTTTTTGCCGTGCTTATCTTCTTGAAGCCAAGCAATCCTTTTTTCCGGCGCACGGTGTTGCCACCATTTACTTTGGCGCCCAAACAGTACCTAAATGTATTTATTAGGCATAATAAATTATCTGCCAACCAAAATGTCTATAAACAATATTTAAATTAACAAAAACTAATAATTTGTATATATAATTAAAATATTGTCAAAGAAATTATGTTATCATTGAATAAAACTGTAAATACTTTATATGAACATTTTGTTATTCGTAATGTATTATCAATATCTCGAATTTATTTTTGTCAAATTGTTTAACATTTGGCATTAAATAACTTTTATCTTGTGTATCGGTTCAACAAACATCGAAAAATAGTTAAAAAGCAAGTTCAATATTTTCAAATATTAAATAAATTTTGTTATATAATTCCATACTTAATTGGAAAAATAGATCCTTCCAACTATTAATAATTAGTATTATTTGTTACGTTATTGCTCTTTTCGTTCTCGCTGAAATTATACTTGTATTTTTTGTAATTATATAGATTTTAATACAATAACCATAATTGCATGCATTAAAATTATGTGAACAATGGTAAATTTTATGTGTTATAGATATTTCGTTATAGAAGATGTAATTAGATTCTTGTTGTATAAATTATTCGACAGCATAGCCAACAAGATTAACATTTCGTTGTGATTTAAAATATAATTATTGTTTAAAATGTTTGTAAATATGTTTAGATATGAACGTGATGATTTAATAGTGGGTTTCCAATTATAGAGGTTTATAAGAAGAATTAACACCTTCTATTTAAGTAATTATTAACGTCCAATTAAAATAATTGTATGAATAGAAATCGTTGATGATTATGTACGTAAATTAGAAAGGATGCGATAAATTAACCTATGCGTATGTTTTGTGCATGTGCGTGCAAAAATGAGACAAAAAAAAATGTTGTTTGAGTGGAGCAAAAATAACAAGAGGTGAGAGGAGATTGTGAATTGCACAATTGAAGAAGGGGTGTCGTGAGTTTGGGGTTCGGTCAGAGTCCCACGGGCACCGATCCAGCCGGCGGAGACCCGCAGCTGGGCCGCAAGTGTTCAATGAATGGACCCATTCTGTACGACACCCATGCATCCATCCATCTGGTCGTCGCGAAATCCCAAAAAATGCTCTAAGAAGAAGCACCACCACCACTAACATCTATTGGATCCTCGCCGCAAGAAAAGGAAGGTATGCACAACTGGAGCGATCATTCCTTTAGCGTTTCTCAGTCGGCTGCGAGTCTGTCCATCTCATTCCTCCGTCTCGTTCCATCCCAGCGACAATAATAAAGGAATTAATCTATTATCTGACCGGAAGTCCAACTGCTTCGACTGCGGCGTCATTTGATGAGGAGAGGAGAGATTAATTAAGCAAACGTCAATTTGTGCATTTACGTTAGAGCGTGGTCCGTCCGAGTCACGGACTGCTCTCCTCTCTTCTTCTCGCACTCCTCGGCGGTAGAGCGGCCTTTCGAATCTCCCGCGTTAATTATCCAATATATGAATACATATATTAATGACGCAAAGGCCACTGTGATAAGACCAATATCGGTATCTTCTTCTTCCTCTGGCTAGAAGTGTGTGTGTTGAATCCATGCGGCAAAGTGGAATAAATTATACGGTTCCCCGTTGAGATGGCCGCCATTTTACTCTTACAATTAGTGTGCGTCGTCCTGCTAACCCCAAAGTGAGTATCCAACAGAAAATGAACAGAATATCATGATCCTTCGGGAAAGACGACAACAACAACCGTTGCACGTCCGATGATCGGTAGCTTCGTTTCGATTACTAACTCCCCGTTCCGTTCGGTATTTTTTTTTAGGGTTTACACGATAGAGAACACCGGATTGAGTCCGTACAAGGAGCCGACCCGGGATGTCATCGTCATGTCGGAGAATCTCACGGAAATACCGATGGGCAATGCGGAAGTGGAGTTCCTGAACGCCGCCTACAATCAGATCTCCGACCTCCCGGACAGTGTTTTCGTCAACAAGAGCTACCGTATCGTACAGAAGCTGTACCTCCAGCGCAACAGAATCTCGCGTATCAACGTGAACGCCTTCAGAGGCCTCAAGCAGCTCAAGATCCTCGACCTCTCCGACAACGATCTGTCCACCCTGGATCCGTACACCTTCAAATCGAACAGCAATCTGGAGAAGCTGGTCCTAATGAACAACCGCATCACCTTCGACCGTTTGCAGACGTTCCTAATCTCGCACTCGGTGGAGTCCTTAGTGTTGTCCAACAACCAGATAACCGAGATCTACGGACTCACCTTCCTGGGTGTACCCAATCTGAAGAGACTTATCTTGAGCGACAACGAACTCGTATCTTTAGCACCGATTAGCTTCAAGAGTCTGGGGAAGCTGCACTATCTGTCATTGGCAAACACAGGTGTGCACAGTCTAACACAATCGATGTTCCTGAAACTTCCCAGGATTATTAATCTGGAAAACACGCCACTGGCGAAACGCTTCGAACCACCCTTAACACAAGTCACCAACGAGGAAGGCATCGTTGCCCTGCTTCAATTGCACGAGTTCGTATATTAAGCATAAACTTAGCATTGTAGTATTTTATAAGTTAATGAAGTTTCTAATTTTTCAGAAACTGTTATTTATGTATATTATTTTATTTGAAATTAGTTTAAGCTAGGCGAAACGAGAGCTGCTGCATCTATAACAACAGCAACAAACAAAAAAAATGCGCACAGACAGAAACATTTTCTATTTGGTAATCCTAGTTAGGAATCGGGCCAATTTTTTAAATGTATTATTAAAGGTAATTTTTGTACAAAATAATTTTAGTTTTAAGAATGTGATACTACATTAAACGCGGATTAATGTGACTTTCGGCTAATATATATTTATTATGAAAATCGCGTCTTTTCTATTTTTAACGCGACGCCTGTTTTCGCATGCAAACAGTCCACATCCTCTTTGAAAAACCGCAGGTGAATATTAAAATTTATCTTTCGCTTCGCACACGATTACAATATATTTCCTGTTTTCATAGACGACGCGCACACACACACAACAGACATGTCTAAATTGATATAATACTTGTATATAACGCAACTAGTCTTTATACTCTAATTTAGCAACCATTTATTTTATTTTAGCAATTAGCGAATATGTATATTAATTATTCCCACCCCCTTAATCAATATCTATATTTATATTATGCATAAACATGTATATTATATAATATTTTACTTGATGTGTACCTGACTGTATTTTCAATTAAAAAACTTATTCACCAACAAAAGATTCAGATTGTGTTTTACATTTTTTTTTGTTAATCCAGATGGCCATTATTTGGGGCACATGTGCAGCTACC
Source organism: Nicrophorus vespilloides (assembly GCF_001412225.1). NCBI lineage: Eukaryota > Metazoa > Arthropoda > Insecta > Coleoptera > Silphidae > Nicrophorus > Nicrophorus vespilloides. Next base: position 78,990 of record NW_017099726.1, read on the forward strand.
AAGAAAAAGAAGAGTCTGCGTTGTGTTAAAACATCAATGGGATATATACCATAAAGATCTCTTTCATAAAGAAATCTGGATCCTGTCTTTTCGTTGCCCCAACCCACGTGTTCAATTTTCACCCATTATTAAAGTGAACAGATATGTGCTCTTTTACGTTGAATTAATTAGCCTACGTCCAAGAGGACGAGCAAACATCGTCAATGTTGTTAAATTTACCTAATTAAAAATTCTCGGTTTCCGTTGAAAACCAATTTAATATAATCCAATAATTCATTTTAATACTTAAATGTCATTCCCAATCAGAAAAATAAAAGTGACGCTCTAGTTAATTAAATAGCATAAATTAAACGTCTCGAATCTTAATTAAGACATTTCGTTAATCAGTTCGTTTTCTTCTACATACAATTAACTTTATCAGAAACAAACGACATTTTAATCAATTTAATAATAACATTTTCATACTAATCACAATACGTAAGACTTTATATAATAGTCAATTTATTTGTATAAATACATTAATTTAGAGCACTCTTTTAATAATTTAATCAGAAACAAAAAATTTTAAACAATAACTTTATTTAGCACAGAATAATTATCTAATGATATTTTTTGTATATTACTAATATGTAATACTTGATAAAGAAAAAAAACGCTCAATTCTTTTATAAATATTTAAAAAAAGTACTTTTGATTAAAATAAATCAATTATTTTTTTTATATTTTTCAAAAAATAATTAGTTTTAAATTTTTTTAACAGTTCATTAAATTAAATTATTCTGTATTGATAGGATAACGTAATTCCACTATTCATCATAAGATGGAAGTCTGATCTTATTTTCCTTAAGCGAGTTGTTATCAACTTTGAACTTTACAAACTCTTTTATCTGTAACATTAATGAGCAAAAGTGGCGCGATTATTTCAAAAATTTATTAGAGACTAGTCAGAACACGTCTCAAGGAGAAAGGTACAAAAAATAGCAGGTAAAGTCAAGGCGATTAGAAATTTGTTCAAGAAAAAATACTTACCTTTTTTTTTCTTGAGAATTCTCTGATTTTCAAAATTTACAATAGATTAAAGTGCTAAGTTTGACTAGTTCTTGGTACATTATTATTTTAAAAATAGAACAGAAATAAGAAATTGTATTTATATAATCATAACCAAATAAACAATAATTAACTGTTACAAATGATTATTGACCGTAGTTCCTTCGACCCTGAACATTTTTTAATAAAAAAAATACCCTTTTCCTAATATGATTTTAATTTAGATCTATCAAAGAATCTTGAAGGATTTAATTTGCAATATTTAATTAGTTATAAATAATTAAGTAAGTAAGAATGAATGAACAACTTATGAAATATTTTTAAGTGTGTTTCTCTAATTCACTTTTTTTCTGTTTTTTGGAATTCTTATATTTACTTTATTTGTTGTTTTTGAAACGACTGTTATGTAATTCAGTTTAACGAAAAGATTCACGTGTTGGAATCATTTTAATTCTCGTTGCGTTTTGTGAAGAGAATTACGGAATCATGTATAAAACAAGTCGCAGCCGAGCGAAGCGTTTCGGTAAATGCTGTAATGCAAGAAACAGTATTCTGAAAGAAAGAAACTACACGTGTCGAAATCATTTGAATTCCTTCAACGGCCTGACATTTCCTACGACATTGTAACAGATTTGCTGATTTATCGATAGGCTAATTAGCCGATATCTCGTGGTGCGACATATTCGCGTTCGGAATTCGATTTGCATTCGCCTAACAAGAAGTAATTAGAATTACGTTCCAGATTTTTGCAACTTCAATCAAGTATAACCATAAAATTAAACGCCAATAATTGAATCGTTCGATCTGATTGAATTCGAAGCAATTAATTATAAATGATTGAAGTTTTGCGAATGGTTCGGTATGTCTAATCCAACCAACGAGGGTTCATATGTTGCAGGAAATGTGCGTTACAGATTTAGATGTCAAGTGTGGAACATTTGGTTTTCAATATTAGGCTTTAGAACAATTACAGAAGATTTTCGGCACATCTGCGATACAAATGATCTTTTTTCGCTCCCATCGCTCAGTCTGTCGTTGTTTCTCCTAAGGACATAAACTTGGTCCTTGCACGTTTCAACAAGTTGGGATTCTTACGCTGCTCGTATAACAGATGACTTTAAGAACTAAACATGTTACGAGAGAAGACATTTTTTAATTACTCGCTCTTTTCTCTGCAGGAGACGTTTATATATTTGTAAATGCTTCGACATGAATCGATTGTTTAAGCAATAATATAAAAATAAGAAAGAAACGCACACAGTTTGTATGGAGCGTCTAAAATTAGATGTGATTAATTAGCACGTCCCATGGTAATGAGTGGATGGCTTAAAGAAAGATAGAGAGAGAAGGACAGGAAGGAGAATAAAAATAAACATTTGCGGTGTGCCGGGAATTTGAATATGAAATGCGAAGTGGTTTGTTAATGATTAGAGAAACCGTAAACAAAACGGATTCATTAGCGCGGCTCGAGGATGGAGAGGATAAACACCTGGGGAATATAATGATGATATTACAAATGGAGGCGTCTCTTCGTACCTTCGCGTTTCTTTCTTTCATCCTTTCTTTCTTTATTATTGCCTTTCCAACAGGTTTAATTTCAACTTTATGTGCAGTTCGTGAGGATGTATATCGATATCTCTCACATTTTAAATATTTCAACACCGTATACTGCTAAATAAAGTCTATATACGTGCACTTAAACCGCATTATCCATTCTTTCCATCTACGACAACAGCAACAACAACAACATGCAACCAACAACAACAAACAAAGCGAGCAAATAAAAATCACTACTTAAATTTATGGCGCAGACGTTAATTAAAAGCAAAAAGACTGCAACGTGAGCACATATATCTATATATATTTATATGTATATATATAAAACACGAGTATGTGCATTGGCCGTTCCCAAGATCCTTTTCGAAATTACCAATTTGCTCATTATCGACAACCAATTACCGATTGTTGCCTCTTTCCTTCTTTTTATTTATTTTTTTCATCCTTTCCATAATTAACCGTACAACCTTTTGTTTCAAACATGTCCAATTCCTTTAATTAAACCTTTTCTCTGTACACGTTTTAAACGTGTATCAATTTTATGAGCTTGTTCCATATTTACACTAAAAGTCAATTAATTAAAACATTCATTTAAAAATCTAAATTAGAAATTAGAAACAACTTTATTTTTTATATTTGTACATTAATATCATATTAATATCCACCAAATTTTTTAACGTATAAAAGTTAAGCATTATTTACCGAAATGTACTTTACTAAAACAGAAATATTTTGCTAAAGTAACATACATTAAAAAGTATTAGTATTATCACTTCTACACAAATTAAATTATTCAAAGAAATAAACTTACACTTACGATTAAATAAAATTTCATATATTTTCTTCAATTATTAAAATTAATTCCATTAGATTTATAATAAAGAGCATTTATCGCTACATTTAACGAATTTTTTTATTAATGTCGTGTAATTTTATTCAGAATCTGTTCATCATTATGAACAATGAGTAAATTTAAGATCGCGGTTGACATTAAGTAGGTAATCTTTCCCGGTGGATAGTTACCATTATCATGATTTTGTAGGTTTGCTGTCGTCTTGTACGTTAACTTCAGTAGTATATTGATGCTCTGCGATTTCAAGAGGGTTCACACAAAAATCTTTTTATTGGCTAATATCATCAAAAAAAATTAAAGAAGTTATATTGTTTTGTATTTTGTTCTCTTTCATAATACCTTTTTTAGCACGTTCTGTAGAATCTAATACTTCCCAAAAAATCTCCACGTTTATTCAAAATAATGTGTTCTCTTTTGTTCGTGTATGAGGACTTACATTTTTGTGATTGTATAAAATTCTGTTTCATAATAATAATAATAACGCAACCAAAGGGATATCGACCTAAGTCTTTCCGCCTTGGAAAACATATTTTTCCAGATTCATTACAATTAATATTTCATATTATAATATTTTTTGATAATTATTAAAATATTATAACTAAAATTTACTTAAATAATGAATCAATCAAAAAATTAAACAAATATTTGATATAGATTAATTTTCAATAATTATTAAATGTGTCATTCATGTTTGTATTAAAAATGCGTGAGAGAAGTAACAACAAATTCTGATTGAAATCAATATTTTTGTTTTGAAAATCATTAGCATTCACGTATAGGAAAATATAAATATTAGAATCAGGATCGGCACGTTGTCAACATGGAAATGTTGTTTACAAATAATCCAAGTAGTATCTTTGTCGGTTGGCGTGGATACTGTTATATATTTATTTTTTTAATTTTTTCGACAACAAATAAATCATCGTGATGACGGATACCGTTTTTCAAGTGCCTAATCTGTTCCTCTCTGACATAACCGTAACACAACGTTAACACGAGAGATAATATCACAAGATTTTTTACCACCATGTCAATTGCGACCCTCCAATTTCATCCAGTAAATCTCTAAGACTCACCTTTTCTTCGATACGGGTAGTTATACAAAAAACTCTGCGGGATCTGGGAATGCCTGAGGACCGTTTTTACTGTGCTTTTGCAGAGTCATGTAATGTTTAACAGCGATACAACGGTATTTAGTGCTTTACGAAGCAGGAAATGTTTAGATAATCTATCTAAAAATCTGCAGACCTGGCACCTTTCAAAATCGCATACGGAAGTTTTGAGAAAATCTATTTAATCGCAGTTCAAAACATTTGAAATATTAACAAATTTGTCCATTTAATAGAAATGGAGAAATAAAAAATTATAAATAATAGTTTTTATATAATAATTAAAATAATTAGATTTATTGATGAAAGTATTGAAGTATTTTTTGAGAATCAAAGTAATTTAAATATACTAAATGTAAATGCTACAAATGGTATGATAATCCAGAGGTCGGCAATCCGCGGCTCTTTTGATTAGAAATTGTGGCTCATATCGGTGGCTATGATAGCTCATTAGAAAATTTTATTTCATAGCAATCCTAATGCTTCATAAATGTTGCCAATCTCTGTGCTTTACCTTAAAATTGGCACATTATTTCTATATATATGAACTATATTTTTTTAAGAAAATTATGAATACCTTGCTTTATAATTGATTAATTTTGTATAAAATGCATTGAAATTTCAACTTTAGCATTGTAAATCTAGACATGTTTATAAAAGATGAAGAAAAAAATCAACTGAGGTGTTTATGTGCTGTACACATTATGAATAAAACCTTTCGATAATCAATTTAATTAAAATGTGTGCCCATAAAGAAAACGTGTCAGACGTATTGAATTCCATTTGAAAATATATTCAAATACATTCATTTATTCATATATTTGCAACAACAAAAACCATATTTTTTTCTATAAGATCTATCGCTGAGAAAGAATTAAATAAATTAAACGGCGCCAATACATTTTTTTTCTAAATGAAATATTCAATGATATTATTGAACCTGTCTACTTCATATAAATATTATTAAAACAACAATTTAATTCCATTAAGATAGTTAATGAAAACATATTTAATCTTGCTAAAGTATGTAATTTTTAGTACATTCTAAATTTACTAAGTTTTAAGGTTTCTCCAGATGTATTTTGTTTCAAATGAGTTACATGTCCAGATGCTTAGATATTTTGCTTCATTGTTGTTTGAACTTACTCAAATGTTTCTTTGTTAACAAGTTTACATAAATGAATTTGATTTCAGTGTCTGGTTTTCTCAGTTTTATAAGATTAAAATATTATTTGTGTAAATTGTGCAATGCCTTTTGTACTAATATCTTGAGATGATATTAATACTATTTCTTATGCAAATATTAATTTTCTTTTATAAATTTTAATTATAGTTAAGTAAATTATAGGAAGATATAAAACATTTAAAAAATAGTTGTTTTGTCAATTTTTTACAAATAAATAAAAAGTAAGTACACAAAAACTATATTTTTAGTGTATATATATCAGCTGTTGATTAAATTAACTTTTTTTTTAAATAATTGTTACAATATTTTTAAAAGTTTAGGCAAATATTGATTTTTTTTATTTTTCTTATGAAAATCTATGATTTTCAAAATTAATTAAATAATCAATCACATAAGTAACGAAAATGTGTACCAAAATAGAGATTATTATAAGAATTTATGAATTGGTGAAGTGTGTGAACAATTTATTTTCTTAGACGGTATTGAAGTCATATTTTTGTATTATCAACGTTTTTTAATGTAAACTTCAGTAAATAAGTTTGCAGAAAATATATGTATATTAAAGTATATAGCTAATAATAAATTTAAGAATTGATGAAATGTAGGAATAATATTTTTAAAAACTTGTCACGTTCAAAACACGTAAACTCTAAATAAAAATGCTCATTATTTCATTTTATTGAATAATTGAATAATAAGATCAATAATCATTCAATATGTAACAAAAATATTCATTAAATTTTATAATTTTACGCAGTTATGAATGGAAGAAATGTGTGAATAATATTTTTTTAGAAATTGGCACGTTTAAAAGTTGTTAAACTTATAACAAAACTAATCATTAGTTTGAGATTATTTCACTTCCTTGAACAATAATGAATCCACATTTTCAAGTGTCATCCACGTTTCTTTTTTTAAAAGTGAAGAGATCGATGAACATATGTAACGAAAAATGTGTGCCAAAAAATGTGTTCTCTGGGGTCGCTGAATTCTTCCGTCTTTATTTGGGGTTCTGCCGTACGCAGCTGTTGTATTTGAAAGTTTTAAGAATCACGTCCGCTGTGGCGGCAATAGTTCTCCTATTGAATATCGTAGTAAATAAGACATTGCACAAGGGTTATGCGACGCGAGGCCTCAGAGATCTGCCCTAAAAGTCAGCAGCAGCCCTTTTTCTTCTTGTATCCGCATGGAGAATGCATGTACGCAACTGGGCCTACTCGGTTTCTCACAACTGCATGCAGGTGTGTACCGTGTGTTTATGTATACGCGCCTATACATGTATAGATTGTGTATGTGTGTATTCCATTCTTGCTTATCTTATGGTGTACACTGTATGTTGTTCTTTACAAACAAACCGCCCGTGTGGGAAAATCTTTTACAACAACAAGATCGCGCAATGTGTGTGTTCGTTCGATAAATTTTGCACATCTTCTCGTTTCTTCTTCTTTTTTTCTTCTTTTACTCTTTTTTTATTTATTCCACTCCTCTCGTCTTCGACTTGCAATATTTACGCTCAAATTTATCAAGCGAACGCCGTTTTTCCATCGGAATTTCAATCCAGTTCTCACTCGAACACTCTGGATGTCTGCTATACATTCCCATTGAATATACCTTAAATTTACATTGTATAAATACATGATGTTTGAATCGATTCTATCGGTGTTTTCCCATGAGAATATTATTAATAAATTGTTATTTATTGTGCAGACTATTTGTAAAATAGTGTTGTGCATCCACTTTTTGTTATATAAATACTTTCAATTATATTAATTTTTTACCTAAACCAAATAAATAATAAAAAATAATTTTAAACACACACATCACAACAAATCTTATTATTTTTATTATTAACGATTAATTATTTTTAGTTATAACAAAAATTATATCAATTGTCACTTTTAAACAAACTATTTATAAAATACAAAAATAAACCGCACAAACGAGACTTGACTTGATCATTTATGTATAAAACTATAATTTTCCGCAAAAATTGAATCCGCACTATCCGAGGTATTACTGTACTGTTGATGCTCCATCGATATTTAAATAATTTTAACATATGTTTCTGATTTTTTATAAATCTCACAAAGTTTAAGAAAGTTTTAAGATGCGATGAAAAAAATCTTCTAATTTAATTACAAAAATATTTTTTTGTTATTATTTACTAATTATTTAAATTTACTAGTTTCACTTTATAAAAAAAGTATAATTTACAAAATTTATTTGTGCCTAAGTTTCAATCTGTAATGTTCAATTTTCAATACTTATAATAATTGATAATTAAATATTTATATTGAAGATACTAATAAAAATTAAGTAATTACATTAAAACTTAGATTTTTTTATTAAATTTATGACTATAGACGTATAAGAGGATATCTACAATCTTTAGTGATTTCTATTTATGTGAGTCTGTGAGAAAAGCAGGTACAGGCTTACTAAAGTTGCAGTAAACCGGTGACGAATTACATAACAATTCTAGTCTAGACAATGGTCAATTAGAAGATGAAAAGAGGGGCGTTACATCGCTCCAAACTCAAAAGCTCTAAATGATTCAACTTCAAAAAAGGAAAGATTTAATCTAGAAGAAAGAAAAAAAAGGACCTGAGCACTAATCACATTAAACTTTATTAGGTAGGAAAATTTGAATACTTTCTCACAGCTTGAAGATAAAATTACTATTGACAAATTATATAGATTTAGTCAGTATTAATTTATTTCATAGTAGTAAATAATATTTTTAACCTTAAACAAAGCTTTGATAAATCATTAGTAAATATACTTTTTTTATTACATAATCTATAACAAATCAATCCGAAATCAAACGATTTTATCAAAACATACATTATGTAATATATTAAAAACAAAATTGTGCCATCAAAATCCTTATTTTGTTTTGTCTCAAATGGATGGATGTCATTGATGTACGAGGTTCAATAAAAAAACTTCAATAAACTAAACAAGGAATTCACTTTTTAATAAATTATCAAACCTGACCCAATATCAACCTTATAATCTCCTTGAGAACACAAACGATAACAAGAAGATACTATATATCTGCTCATATTGTATCTATTTCAATAATTTATATCAAAAGTCTTTCAGTTTATTTATATTTTTATTGTTATCAAAGTTATATGATTTTATTTATATTTGCATTAAACATAACTTTTGTGTAAAAATAACATTATTAAAATATGAATAAAAATAAATATAGCAAAACCTCGTATAGTGCGGTTCCATTAATATCTCGGTCTGTTTGAAAACTGATAAATCGAGGAACTGTAAAAAAAATGTACTAAATTGAGAATTTATTTTAATATTTCTCAAATAAAATTTAGTTTCTTCCAAATTGTTTAAATCGGACTATAATGAATCCGGACAGATAGAAGCCGCACTATACGAAATATGTCAAAATTTAATTGGTGCAAAGATATAATGAAAAGAAACGAAGATATTTGTTATTTCGAGTTTTGGGCGAAGCATGTGTGCGTTTCGCTCACGAAATTTATATAATATGTACCCTTCTTAAGCAGTGAGATGTCAACTTTTATTTGAACAGACTTTATGTTTATCTGCAGGTCTCAGGTGTGAAGAAACTTCTCAGAATTCAGGAGAACCCAAACACCATTTTTCTCCCTTCTCCTCCCCTTCGCCACGGTTTCATCATCCTTTCCTTATGCAGGTGCATTCATTTAAATAAAACACAAACGGGTTTCTAAGGCCGTAAAATTATAACTATTCCTCGTTCGGATTTTTTTTTAATTATTGCGAACACGCCGAGGGCCAAAAGCCTAATCAAATGGATTTCATGAAATTCGAGAAGCCACAAATTCATTTCGTTTTACTCACATAAATAAGATTATCCGAAGACGTGTTTTGGTCAATTACAAAAATTTATTATTTTTTTATTAAACTGAAATACCGACGGATTCGAATTAGCATATCAAAAATTTTGATAATCGTTTTGGTTAAATCACGAAGGTAGTAGTAATTGGATCTGGTGGAGTATAATGGTATAATCTTGATGGGAGAGTAGGAATGAAATATGTATAACCCAGATAAGGTCGATACTTTTATTTATCGTGAGTGGAAGAAACGGTATATAAAGCTAATCAGTATATGATGATATTTGGGCTGTGCGTAATAAAAACTATGCACGGCTTAATCTAATCTTGGTGGAATTAAATTTCGTTCTGGCGATACCAGCGAGTGTGACAAAATTTATGAGGTCAAATTGGAAAGGGAGAAGAAAGAAGGCTGATGCAGACAGACGTACGCATGGGTAGACAGACGGGCGGACGAACTGTGGTTTCTGTAGGGTTGAAAGTTTGCCCTGACATGTTTATATATATACACATACGCACACATAGGAGGACCGATAGGGCGGTTATAAATGGGCCCGTTACGAGATGATGAATGGACCGTTTCGAGATTTGCCCACACGAAATCTCATACGATTATGTAAATCGGGCCGAACCGACGGGCGACTAATTAATAGTTACGTTGCTCGGAAATTATACATACCAAAGGTATTATTGTTAACCATTAATATCACATTTAATTAAACCGAATGCCCGCAATCCGATCGTTGCGACGACTGGACAAGTTTCTCTTCTTTTCGACTCCTTTTTGCTTCTTTCACGCAGCAACAAACGGTTAATTAATAACAACCACATGACTTTCCAATAATGTCCAACAATGGATCCGACAGCTATAATAGACTGTATAATTTATCACTCAGTTTAACTACGATGTTTATTGATACTGGTAATAAGAAATCGCCTTATAAAATTAATGTTGAAGAAAAATATTGGAAGCAGTGGGTCAAGAGTTAATTGATATTTAAGCACCTATTTTACCACTGCAATCGATCAATATTAACTTATAAAATGAAAATTATAGAAGTTTACATTAGTAAATTTTACTAAATAAAATTTAGTAACTATTATTTTTTTGTTATTTGTTATTTTACTTACAATCAAAAAACAATTTTACATATAAAATTTTCTAAGAAAAACTAAGAAAAACTAA